>NC_084903.1:22928446-23082937 GCF_949316345.1 Pungitius pungitius
GGTCTCTTTCTTTCTCCCCCTCTCACATCCCTCCCTTCCTTACCATCTCTCTTCCTTACCCCCCCCCCCCCCTCTCTCTCTCTCTTCCTCCCTCCCTCTCTCTAGTTCTCTCTCTCTTCCCCCCCCCCATCGCATCATTTTCAAAATACTTACTGTAATGTTTGATGAGGCCTATCAATCAATCAACAAACATCCTATTGTATTTCATTTTAGATTTTCACAACCATGTATTTTTAGCAAATCTATTGAAATTCAATTCAGCGTCTCCCATTTCTGTATTTTTTTGCCATTCTTTAAAATTCATCTCAGCTTTTCTCATTTCTGTTTTTTCAACAATCCTTTCAAATTAATTTGAGCTTTTGTTATTTCTGTATTTTCAGCAATGTTTAGAAGTTATTTCCGCTTTTTTCACTTTTGTACTTAGCAATTTTCTGAAATTCATTTTAGCTTTTAGTTAACAAAATAGGTAATTGTATTGTACCGCTTCATAAAGAATGACCTTCAACCTTGATTTGATCTTTCACTGTACTTGACACCGATTGGCTGACACGTGATGGACATAAACAAATTTAAAGTCTTTACCTTAAATATCCCAACATCCCCCTTTGGAATATGTTTGAAGCTGCTCTGCACTACTGGCTACATAAAAAAAGGTCCCAACTTGCAGACAGTGCCCCCCTAAAAAAAACCTGCCATTTTGTCCACATAACGAAGGGTCACGAGTTGACATTTACACACGCGGGATCTCCGGGAGGATCACGGGCGGCAATTTCTTTTGTCAGCTGTCACTGGCTATTTCGGAAAAGTTCTTTCGGAAGTGGCTCTCCTTTGGACTCGCAAAGGTCAGTCAATGTAAATTCAAATTCCTTGTGAAATGAAAGGCATATCACTTCTGTTTCGGTTTCTGTCCTCTCTGGGACCGTCTCTGGGGGGATAATCTGCACTCATTTCGCTTCGCTGTGTTTCTCGACTTGTCCGTGGATTAGCAGAGCAACAAATCAGGAGGGATGTGATCAGCCGAGTGCCTTCGCACTGCCTTTCACCATTAAATTCTCCCTTCCAGGGCCTCTTAATTCTTCTTGTGTTCGCATTTCCCGTTCTGTTGTCTGAGCGTTATTCTGAAATCCACAGTATCCCTCTGCTCACAATGCGGGGATGCGCGTGACCCGTGAATGGCGGAGGCAGACAGAGAGATTCCATTTGAATGAATTAAGATGTGAGGCTTCTTATCGCTCGAGATCGCGTTCGTTTTGAGAAGACAGAAGAGAGATGTTCTAAAAGATGTGCCGTATAACTTGGAAAGTGAATGTGCTGTATTATATATTTAAATTCTTCCATAATGTAGGTGTAGGCCTTACTATTATTCGTATTAGTGTTATCTGCTACTACTGCTGTTTTAATACCTCACTATGTGAATGCCTGCTGCTAATGAACCTGCTGTTACATTAACTCTGCAGTGGCATAGATTGGGAATTCAGGCTTTGTGTTTCTGTGTGTGTGTGTTTTGGCACCGACGCTCTCATTGTGGTGAAACATGGGCTCAAGGGACGTAATTGTTGTCCGGCCACGCATAGCTCCTGTTCCCCCCCCCCCCCCCCTGGTCTTTCAGTCACAAACACACATGCAAACCCATTTTCTCCACACGCACTTCATGTTAAGCTTCATTGTGGAGGACACGTTTGAAGTGAAAACAAAAGCCTTTGGTGCGACAGCGTGCTTTTTCCCTTACTGTTGGTGCTATCATAATTACATCTGCAGCCGCTAAGCCCGGAGTGAAGGGGCTCAGCGGCTGCCTCTTGTCAACCTGAAGCTTAAACGCGTGTGCTGATGGTCATCCGGCTGCTTATCAAAACGACGCCGCGCAACACGCGTCAGGCGGAGGGGCTCGGCCGCTCTCGTGACTTTTGTCGGTTCTGACACGCTCAAGTGAATAATGATCCAGGTGTGTGTGTGTGTGTGTGTGTGTGTGTGTGTGTGTGTGTGTGTGTGGTGTCAGGTGGATTAAAGGCCCGCACAGATTGGTCTCTCTCATAGCACCGGAGTGACGGTCGGACGCGTCTTTTAAAAAAAATATTTTTTTATTATCACCACCTCTCTGCGCGCTGCGCTCGGGGGGGGTGGGGGGGGGGGGGTTCGCTCTGTGGGAAGAGACGACGTTGGACTGGAGGCCCAAATGAAGGACCTGACTGAGTTCTCGCTCACATCAATCCGACGAGCGAGGCGGCCAACTGAACTAATGATGAAAGTTGGGTTTGTGTCCAGGTTTTTTTTTTCTCCATTAAGTCCATTGAGTAAAACTATTGATAACAACGGTCGAGTAATGTATTCAGGTGATTTAACAGTGTTAAAGTAGCTAGATCCTTACCTTTCAAGCCAAATATTGTTTTAATTCTGAAAGTTAAAATTGCCTTAACCAAGGACCAAGGAAAAAGGCCGGAAAATTAGCCTTATGCTCATATTGTCCTGTTTAAACATTGTTTTCCAGGGATTAACCATCGGTTAAAGGGTCACCAAAATGACCATCAATGCTGCGAACACATCCGGGAACCCGATTCTGCGTTAGAAATCCTGCTTAAACACCTCCAAATAGCGCAATAAAAGCTCTTCTATCACTTGTACTCATCAAAGTAACTTTCCTGCAGCAGTTAGACATGTAAATGTTTAAATATATTCATGCGCCGTGACACGTAGAGTTGTTGACACGTATGAATAAACATCACTAATGGTTCATGCCGTTTGATGAAAAGAAACACAGCGAGCCGCGTCAAATTGCTATGTGGAATTTCTTCATTTTTTTTGTCATTGAATTCGTCATTCTGAAGAGTGTAAATGACTGAATGAACAAACAAGCAATCAGTAAAAGTCCAACTCAAGCAAATTGGACAAAGATAGCATCGATCGCTGCAGATGTTACACTAATGGATCGCACATGCTATATTGATTGAACAAGTTCAGTGTGCAACACATGCTCTCTTGTTGAGCAACTATCCTCGTTCTCCTTCCACCATCCCAGACATGACACAGTGAGGCTCCACAGGGAACATCTGCGCCATAAGAGGACACTTAAAGCCACAACCTGCTTTTGATGACCTGATTAGCTACGTGCTATTCCGCAGCTAAGTGTCATGTGACAGCGTCCCGTGGAGGGGCCTGTAAGTCGGAGAGGGTTGCTCTGCCCTGCTCTCAGTTGACTCCAGCACCCCGAGTGCCATGACAGGAGATGATATATATGTGCCGTATTTTCGCGACTATAAGGCGCACTTAAAATCCTTTTTTTCCTAAAAAAACGGCGCGTGCGCCTTGTAATCCGGAGCGCCGTATATATGGCTCAATTGGTTGATCCATACTGGTTAACGAGGATCCATTGGAGGGAAAGTCTGGTGCCAGCAGCCGCGGTAATTCCAGCTCCAACAGCGTATTGTAACGGACTGTGTTTTCATGTTCTGGAGCGGCGTTGCACTTTACAGAGTTTTGGGATGGTCAGTGAAGGGCGCACAATGTGACGTCACTCATCTTAGTGCCACCTATGGGGACGCGGGAATTGTTGTTGTTTTGGAGAGCGATGGTGTGTTTTTGTTCGGCGTAGGCTACGGCCGACAGTAGCCTGTTTCTCGACAATAAAACCAGAAGATAAGCACATTGTCCAGAGATTCATTAGCGAGAGTCGCTACAGTACATTAAAGCTGGTAGTTGGATGTCGGGATCGCGCTGACGGTCCGCCGCGAGGCGCCACCGTCTGTTCCAGCGCTGCCTCTCGGTGCAAGATGCACCAAAGCATTTGCCAAGAATGTTTTCATTAACCAATAACGAAAGAGATATTGTTAATATCCACATTAACGTTTGAACAACGTTACCATGGGAGTGAAGAGTTTTCAGAACGCTTAATAACGTTTGATTTAGCACAGCCCGATCTAGTGGATGCATAACGCAGCCCCAGTCAAACGTTTCACTGCAGTTACTTCTATGCGCCTTGTGATCCGGTGCGCTCTATATATGAAAATAGTTCTAAAATTGGCGATTTATTGAAAGTGCGCCTTGTAATTCAGTGCGCCGTATAGTCGCGAAAATACGGTATATGTATATATGTGTGTGTGAGATGTGAGAGGAAACATCTGACAGGTACGGGGGACAGCGCCGATGGAGCCGGAAAAAGCCTGACAGCCCGGCGCTGGCACCGCGTGGCTTAAAGCTTAAAGCACTCGATGCTGACAAGTCCCCGTATTTCTTCACCTGAAGATCCTGAAGCCACAGAAACGCTGAGGAGCAGAGACGTTACTCACTTTATCTGCAAAGAGACGAGCCAAACATTGTATTGGCCGTTATTGTTTGCTGTTACACTATTTCATTCAATTTGTTTGATATGTCTTTTGTTTGTTGTTATATTATAATTAATATATATTTTAATTGTATTTGAGTTGAATACATGACTTATAAATTACAAATGTATATGTATTATTTATTTTTCACGCAGCTACTACTATAGCTTCTAATCTATTATTTTTAATTTCATCACATCATTTGATTCAACATTACATACTGATACCTGCGTGTATCAGTACAAGTGATTGTTTGGGAAGGTCTTCTAATGCAGCTCTCTATAGATTATTATAGCACTAACGCAACAGATTGGTCATAATCTGAATAAATATTAGCCGTTTTTACATTGAAGTCCCCTTTTGGAAAGAGGCATAAGAGACAGAAATGAAACCGGGAAAGCGGCAGAAGGCGGCGATATTTCACTTATATCTACATGCAGTATTGCGCGCTGTGTAGAAACGAGCAGCTGTTGTGTAAAGCTGACGAGACTTAAGCTCCCGCAATAACCAGCAGAGTGTCGACGGGGAAAAGCAATTCTCCTGTACACATAAGCGTTAAGGCCGAGAACACGATCCAGGCTGCGTGACATTCATTTATTAAAATCTTCAGTCTGTGCTCACAAAGGACCAAACACCATTCGGACGTACAGGTATCTATATGTATGTTACTTAGTGAAATATGTAAATTGTTGTTATTGCCTTACTCTCACTCTCTCCCCCCCCTTCTCCCCGTGTGTGTGGGCGATATATAACTCATATTCGTGTTGTGCAGCATCTTACGCTGCGGCTCCCCCTGACAGATTATGATCTGCTGTTACGCTGTGAGGAAAAAGGGCCACGCTTAGATTTCAGCTTGATGACATGCCGCGGGGCTTACACAGGGGCTGTTTAGCGTTCCCCCCCCGAAATGATTCCTCTTTTATCTCCGCAGAAGGAGGGCGTTTTAAAAGAAAAAAATTATTTGAAAAATTCCTCTCTCCCGGATCACAACTAATTCATTAGGGCTGTTGCCTGTACAGTGGGCTTCAACAGGAATCCCCCCTCACAGAGCCGCTAATGAGCCTGAACAGTAGAAGTGTAATAGGACTGTAACGAGGAGGCGGTGTGGCCGGGGGGGGCTTTTAGAGGAAGGGTCCCTTATGATCTTTCTCCCATCATAAGCATGCTTAAAAGAGTGATCGCTGACACTTGTGGGGTCCCACGACTGTGGTGTTCAAAGGAAAGCTGTGTGAAAGGGTGAATAAGCAAAACCAACGTGGCGATGTCGTGGACAGCCAGGTAGAAACTACCAAAGTACAATTTTTGAAAAACTGGTAATGACATTTCATGTCATTTGCTTTGTTGAAATGTTGTTTTTTCCTGAAGGACACGTTTGATCATGAGCATACAATCAGTTGCCAGGTTACAGGGTTACAGCCATATCGCAATTCAAAACGCTTTGCACAAAACATCAAAAGGAAAGGTTACGTAGCAACAGTTATGAAACATGATGTAGTTATTAGCTTAAACTAATGCAGTCCATTAATGAGCGAGAAGCCTGCGATACAGCCTCACGAAGATGATGTTGTGTATATATATATAGGCTAATTAAAACACTATGTGTGAGGTGTTGATTATGTTGTTATTGTTATTATTGTTGTGACCTTGTGAGTCTCTTCGGGTCCAAAATGAGGTGCTGTAGACACCTCCTGTGTCGAGAACTACCAAAGAAAGTGACTTTGTAGCCGCCAGTGTGTCGATATGAAGGTTGAGATCGAATGAGGTCGTGGACTGAGCAAATGCCCCCCCCCCCACACTCCATTCTTTACACCTCGAGGAAGAATTGGCCTCATTCCTGGTTTAATCCACATTGCTAATTGGTTTCCGGTTCTTGGCCATTTGTTAAGCCCAAAGTGTTGGTGCATTGATTGGTATAGACGTCGTGCCAAGTGATCGTCCTTCAATCCGAGGATCAGCTTCCAGTCGTCGTCTCCTCCGTCGATGAACCCCAGATCTGCGATGCACGAACCGTTTGGCGAATGAGCAGATAGTGATGGGCGACCTGCATGGCGGCCCCTGCAGTCACTGGATGAATGGGCTTGGAATGGATGAAGAGATATGTAGCGGTTGGTCAAGTCCATCAACCTCCAGCCTTGAGACAAAGCGGATCAATCAATACATGCTGAAATGACCAGCATAACAACTGAAATAAACATGGTTACAGTCTGGTACGAAACAAACATTTTCCATTAAATAGATTTTTCCTTCAAGGTTTCTATTTCCCTCTTTTTATCATTTTTTACCATGTCTTGCTTTGCTCTCTTTGAATTATATACCCTTATACAAAAATATGTTAGACTGACAAGTGCAAATAATGATCTTAAAGAAAGATGAGGAGTCCATTTATCTTAATAAATAGGTTAAAATGCAGTGATCCAAAAGGTATTTCATCAATTTTTGTTCAAAAGAAACTAATCATTAGTCCGTAATCATTTATCTGCTAAGTAGCCTGATCAGCTACACTGGGATTGATTGCTTTGGTCTTTGCCTCCATATTCTGAGAATTCGCGGCTTTTCCTCATTCCAGTAAATACGTTTACTGAAGAAACACCATAAAATCACTCACTCACTTGTCATTACTTCTCCCCATTTGCAGGTATGTTAAGGTAGTTCTACAGTTGTTAAATGATTGGATGGATTTCCTGATGAGTCCAAGCTGACAAGAAAATGCGTATGCTTTTTAAAAAAAATAAATTAACGAAAATCTATTCTAGTAAATACGTTAACTGAGGAAACACCATGAAGTCTTAGAGATTATTTCTCCCTCTCTGCAGGCGTAAAATTAAAAAAAATCTCAGAAATCCCTCTAAGCAATTTTCTCCCATTCTAAACTTTTGGTCTCAAGCTGCCTTTTTTTTTTCTCCATTTGATTGGATCAAAACCACACCTGAGGACTGGGATGTATCGCCTCCGCAATTGCCTGAATTTCAAGGAAAGACTTATGGATTTTCATTTTTTTTTTTTTTTTTTATATACAAGCCGCAAGTACATTCTTCCCGGAAAGAATCAATTAGCCTGGACTTTTCAGACTAGCCGTGGCTGAACTCCCCAATTTGAGACAGAGGCTTGTTGTAACAGATTTTCTTGCACTCGCCCTGACAGAAATGGAGCGAAGCGTTTTTTCCTCATCTTAAATCGTCCCTTCCGCCTCAAGGTCCGATGAGTGGAGCGTTCAGAGAAGGCCTCTCGTACACAGTTTGTTGTCTTGAGCTCTTATTTGTGTACCTTTTTTTATTTTTCTTCCTTTTGAAGCGCACAGCTCAAAATAGTCCGGCCATTCATCCGTGACGTCGCCTTCGACAAGTTGTTTTTCGCGGTTAATGACGCATTCCCCTGCAAAAGTATGAACAGGACCATGAATAGAAACCTTATCGTGGGGGGAGAGGTTGAAGTCTCAGGGGGCTGAGAGCAGAAGCTCAGAATGAAGCTTAGAAAAAACACAAAAAAAACCCAGCTTACATTGTGTGCCTTGACTCAGCTGACAATCCCTCCACGATGGCAACGTCTGCATTTAATGTCGTGTGTGATGTGTTCAGCGATGTTCTGCCCAGAAGAGCAGACAACGTTAATAATTAGTATTAAGTACACCTAATTAAGAGACATCAGCGGGCTTCTTTTTTTTCCCCCTCGATGGAGCCAAAAGGAAAAAAAAAAAGGAGTGCGCGTCTGAAGGGGTTCAGATCGGCCTCCTCACATCTCACGGCACATCGTAGGGTTTTCAGAGCTCGGGATAATTGGGGACTTTGTCCTAAAGGTGAGCCTGACATGTATGTGACATTTTTTTCCGAGGGGGCTGTAGCAGCGGGAGCGCCCCGAGCAGAGACGGTGTTACCGTTACCGGCAGCACGCGGCGAAGGAGCCCGTTGTCCCAGCAACCAGCTCGCAATCCAGGTCTCAAAGAGGCATCTCTGCGCTGCTTCTTTTTCCATTATTGATGGATCCTCCACTTATGCCCTTGATCATTTTATACAACCCTTTCAGTTTTATACATTTTATTCATTTTTATCCACACGGGTGGATAGCATGCGTAACTGTGTTCAGCAAACAAATTAATAAAATGATATATGTAAACACAAAGAACATGTGCAGAAAATGGCAGACCCAGGTAGTCAGAAATACACAAGGGCAAAGGGAAAAATTGCCCCTAATAAATTACCCAGTCGAGTTGCCATAGAAAGGTTTTGAGTCTCGCCTTGACTGATGTTGCGCCTGCAGGAAGAATCAAACGCTCTTAAAAAAAGAGAATGGAATCGGACCTGTGAGTGCGTGCGGAGCAAATCCAGCCTCCGTCACCATCTCGGGTCCAAAAGAAAAAGTCCACGCACCCATCGACCATCGAGAAATGGAAGATTCAGAGAGCTTCAGTTGGAGGAAGACGACAGGAGAACCAACCTCTGAAGGACCTTGAACGACCGGCCAGCGTTGTTTTCAACCATTAATGATTAAATTGGGGAATGGAGTTGTATCAACATTTGCATGTAATCGATACACGACAACAAATCAATAACAATCGAAAAGTCAATTGGGCATTGGGGGAAAAAACTGTCAGGGATAGTCCAGGACAGGAACCCAAAAGCAGACCAGGACAAGAGAAACAGAAATAAAAGTATTGTGAGTATTTCGCAATGGTTGGGTCCAGTTGGTTCGGCGAGGAGTGGGGCTGGAAGGTGGCAGCGTTTCGTGCTGATCCGAAGGAAGTCGACGGCTGGGCAGGCGAGAGTGGCAACCCAGGTGAAGAACTGTAGGCAGGGGAACAGGTGGCTGATTAGCGAACAGGCAACGAGGAGCAAAAAAAACAACAGACTTGACAAAACTAGGAAACTTGATCCAAGAGCAAGATCGTACGTGTTTTACGCTAACGATCCGGCAGGGACTGGTTGTCTGGTCACGGCTTAACTGGTGCGGAGGTTGGAAATCAGGGCCGCGTGTGCAGACAGCAGCAGGTGTCGATAGTTGATGAATCAGCCAGGATGTGTTCGGGAGAACTCAGAAAAAAATGAATTTCAGGTTAGAGTAAACTACACCTAAGAAAACCGGGTCGGGAAGCTGGATTCCTGACAAAAACTGGCCTAGTGTGGTACTATAGGGGGCGCTATAGGGACATCTCTTGATACTACGACTAGTCGTAGTATTTACATATGGACCCTAATAAGAATGTAAAAGTTTCACAAACAGGTGGAATGGGACGCAAAGAGGTTAAACCTGCACTCTTTCTAATGGCCAACAGGGGGCGACTCGAGTCTATGTTCACGAGCATTACTAAAGTATTTAATGTTATCTCGTATAGAGAGCTCCACTGTTTGTGTAAGGAGGAACTTGAGAACATCTGAGCCCTCTTGGACCCCTGATCTGCTCATGAGCCTCCATGGTTGACCGTGCGCTACATGCGACCAACATGCATGATCGTATTGTGAAAATGTTTCTCACTTGATGACCATCTTTCTTTTTTTCTCTGGTGCAGTCAATTCACATATTCATTTTAATATTTGTGTGGCCTTAACCAGAAGTTCACATAATGCATTAAACATTATAGCTCAAGAGGTTGTGATTAGAACTATTGTAAGTGCATTATCACACATTTAGAACCTTAACAGCCCAATGCCTGATTAAATATTTGATTTCCAATGGGAGAGAGCTTCAATTTAAATGATAATGAGCAATAAGATACTCTTTAAATTCAGCCGGAGGACGGTACTGAGCCTTTACTAGTAACACACGTGTCATGGAAATGGTACGGCCTCTTTAAATCTTCCCCTACGGACCATCAAAGAGCTCCCATTGGCCATTCAAGCACATCTCAGTAAACGCACAAAGAGCGCTTTGTCTAGTAGTCCCTTCAGATGTATCCAGTGACCTAATGCACGTCACGCCTCCCATGTGCTCCATGAGTTCAAAGATTGATCACATAATGCACAGTCATGCCATTGATCCGCCCAGCTGACCAGAGGTCTCCTCCCAGCTGCCTCGATTCTCCAACCCTTTCATCCATTCATAACAATGCAGGCAAGTCATTTTGTGAACACATGAATTTTTTTTTCTTCACATTTCATGTGTGTTTTGTGTCAGCTCGTTGTTTAGCTGTCCCTAGACTGTTTAGTTTCACTGTGACATGTTGCAGCCATTCACTTGTTTTAAGCTCTTTTATAATCCATATAATCTGGATTACATTGAAACCTTCAATTTAAGTGTATTCGAAAGCAAAGTTCTCGTATCCATAATTCTGAATTAGTGATATTAGTGTGCAGTTACGTGACAAATTGATAGCGCCTTCATAAGGTTTTCACAGTGGTGCAGAAAAGAAAACTTAAAATAAGTTAAAACAACAGTGTGTTTCTTAAATGTGCTTAGTTATGAGGTAGTGTGGGTGACCAGAGGTTCTGGTGCACACTAATTCAGTTTGATCCAGTAACACAAGTTGAGCCCGGAGGTGTTTTTTGATTGGACGTTTGACAGGGGGGACGTTTTGGAGGTTGCTATGGTTACATGCAGAGTTAGAAATCGGACGGCGTCCACAAAGGCGGTTTTCACTCCAAATCTCATTTTATTGGATCATTCCGTCATCAAACATTTTAAAATGATTTAAAATAGCTGAAGTCACATAATTTCTAATTTATTTTAATTGCTGAGACAAAGAGATTCTGTGTTTTGCAGTTAAACTTGTAATTTGATCCCATTGGTCCTGGGACCAGTTGTGTTGGTTTTTCCGTTGCAGTTGCATTTTTTTTTTTAAACCGTGGCTATTTCAGATTTAATTAACAGAAAAGCCCAATCAGTTACATTTTAGGAGTACTTGCAGGAATAACGACCCCACCTATAAAAGTGGATTTTCCTGTTAGTGCAGCTCTGACTGTAAAGAGATCTCATATGATTGTGAGGATAATCTAATCTCAGATGAGCATAACCTGATTCTGAGTTTATAACCATTGGAGGAACTCGGAAATTGGAACGCTGGCCGTCAAGCGGCGACATTAAATCTTTGCCAAACAATCGTCGAGTCTGCAGAGCCGTGCAAATGTTTCTGTGTGAGGAGAGCAGTATTCTTTCATCCTGTACCCTAGGTGCCCATAACACAAAAAAATAATCTATTTGCATGAAGATAGAAACTGCAGTATGAAGCTGGGTCGTTACTCAGTCATCATTAACGTCCTTGCTGCAGGTTCCCGTCTCGTTGAAGTCATAATGGTTCGACTGCTGAATAAATCCTTTGCTTGTGTTGAATTCACGAGATTCCTCGTGTTGACTCTTTGCCGCTCGCAGAGCTTTCCACAGCAGCCGGTCTCCAGAGATCTGGAGGTTAGGGATAGGCCGTTAATTCAAAGAAGTTGCCTTATTAGCCCATTGCCTCCTGCCAGAACCTTAATAAGAATACCCGGGGGCTCGTGGTCAAAGGTTGCAACAACTTCTCAGGGCTTTAAAGCTATTTGTTCTTTGTGTTGACAGCAAGGTGCAATAATAATGTGCTGCATTCAAAAGATGAGGATAAAGAGGTTATTGTTAAACTGTATTGCATTTATTTAGCGGTCGTGCAGCCATTCAAGCGAAAGCTCGTGTACTTGCTCAGGTTTGAACAAAGGTTCATGATCGCTGTATCCTTAACGCGATCCAAGTCTCTGCTAAACGACCATAGTACACATTGCATTTCCTTGAATGTCACAGCGCTTAAATACAACCTTGAAAACGTTGACTCACGTTGGACTTGAACCCATTTTGAAGTATTTCTTACTGTGATGTAGCCGCGGTGGAGATATTTCTTACCAACAGCGACTTCACGACTTGGCGTGACGTTTGCTTGTAAGCGATGAGCCCCGGTGGGTTAAAGGCTTGTCATAAAGGCACCCGCCCATATAACTCAGAAGGCCATTTGGCCTCGTGTGCCGTACCGCTGTTAACGCACCAGTCGTCATTTTGTTTTAATGGAAACTCCACTCCTCACATGTTGCCCCTGGTGTTCAGGAAACGTATTTATTCGTCACAGGCAAACCCGTCGTGAATCCAGATCAAATGCCGACGTGGGGAGCCATCTCAAAAAGGGACTGATACATATGTGGAAAAATATGTGTGTTGAATATTTAAAGCAACTCTAAAGTGTTACCTTCAGGATTGTAATTTGATGAGGTGTGATTGCGTGCGCCTTGAGTGATGTTTGCTCAATTAAGGTAACCAGATGTTTTAGTAAATTATTCAGCCTTCTTTTAAAAAAAAAAAAAAACCCTTGCCAGATGCCTCGTTTATATTCTCAATCTGGAATAGGATACAAACTCGCCCCCCCCCAGTAGACCAGATAGATAAATGGAGCTCTCACAGTCGATGTGCTATAGCTCCACCGTGACCTTGAGTAACCTGTTTCTTCTTTTACAATTATTACCCACTTGAAATGGAGCTCAGAATGAGAGCGGGTTGATTAAAGCGTGGTTATCAGATCAAGTCAAGATACATCTTGGTGATTACCTGCCTGAGCGCCAAAAGAAAAAAAAAAAAGAAAAAGGGGAGATTCTTTTTTCCTTTTTCTCTTTCTCTCCTGCTAGAAATCGTAGCATCGAAGATTCCGGGTGAAGCAACGTTTGAGCACCTGGCAGATGAACGACTTTGTCAAAAACCCTGCAGCTCCAGGCAGAAATAGCTATGTTCTCTTATATCGAGCTTCTTCCCCCCCCCCCCAAAAAAACGCAATCAAGTCCCGCATTTTCCCGCCCGTGGGACCCTCTCTCTCATCTTGAATGTCGCTTGGCGGGCTCTGCGATAACTCCGGGGACCTTTTGTTCCAGCGTCTCTCTCTCTGCTGGCCGAGCTGAACCCACAACTCGTCGTAGCGACTTGTTGTTTGGCGTCACGCACGAAGAAATGTCACGTGATGTGTGTGTGCGGCGCACACACTCGTGGCATTTGCGGTTTAAAAAAAACTCATTTGAAATGCATTATTTTTCACATATAATTTCTTATCACTCTCAATTATGAGGTCTGCTTCGGGGTGACTTAGTTCCCTTTCAAAAATCCCCGGCTCCCTCTTGCACACTGCGCTCTCTCGCCTGCCCCAACCGGGCTACATATTAGCGTGTGCCAAGGCGGGGGAGGGGGGGGGGGGGCGAAGGGTGGCCCGTTGCAACAGCATATGGGCGGGTCTGACGGAGAAGAGGCCCCCGATCGCACAACTGTATTCCTTTTGGAAGATCCATGTTTGTACAACCCCATCCTCTGGTGTGAAGGCCTTACAGCAGCAGCATTTCTTGTGGGTCAGATGCCTGCTGCTAATGATAAATTAATTCTGTGAGTGTCCTGAGGGACGATGGTCCGTCGGGCTGTTCATCTCACTGCAGAATTATCCATAAATATGCTGGGAAGCTGCATGCAGTAGTGACCAAACAAAAGTTCACTAATTACTGGGATAGAATTACATTTTGGTACATTGTTTTTGCATGAGTGCTTTGATTAAACTGCTACTTGCCGAAGGTTTCTATGATTATCTTTTGGTATTGATTTGGCCATACAGAGCAGATAACGTTATAATTTACCGTTAGCTAATGCTCATTTTCACTCAACGGGGCTTGAACGCATTACAAAGGAATCGAATGGAACCTCGGTTTGTTAGCCGTTAGCTCCAGTCATTCTCAAAATAGTTTGTTAACAATGCAGTATCTCATGAGATTAGATTAAATTAAGATCAAATAGGCCATCGTCGAGTCTGCTAGGAAATGTAAAGTATAAAGAACTCTGAATGAAACCCGTGAAAACCACTTTGTCACCACAAAATATATCACTTGGATCCATAGTGCCTCACAACAGACCAACCACTGACGGTCCATTCAAACATTTCTTGTAAAGTGTGAAAAACAAAAGCATGTTTTTTTTTTTCTCCATGTGGCCAGTGTTCCCATTACATTGATTATTTAATCAAAAACAAACAAAATAGTCTTGTGAACCCATGTGTGACTTTGATTAAAAACACACAGTTGGTGGGGAACCCTCGATAGACTTGAAACTGTGTTAAAAAAGTCAGAAACTGTGTGAAGCATCATTGCCCTACAGACATGTCAGACGCAGTTAAGAGGCCACCGAACTGCGGTTGAATGTTAATTAGGTGGTGATCTGATGTGTTTCAGATTTGTCCTTGGATAACATGAAATACTCACTGTGCATAACGCAAAACACCAAAAGACACCATAGATCTTCTTCCTTGAGTGTGTTGTTTTTGTCCTCTTTAAAGTGTTTCTGGTTGATGTTTTATCTGATGTGTTTTTCCGATTAGGGTTGCCACCCGTCCCTTAAATATACGAAATTGTGCCGTATTTGAGAACAAAACAGCGCGTCGTGTTTTGAATCGATGCGGTGAGTTTCAATGCAGCATCCTATTTAAATAATACCACCCGAGTTCTGTGAAATCCGGTCCTATTCTGCCTGTGGCGTTGGTTTGATTCACTGTGAACCTGAAACAAACCAGAGGAGGGCCGGTCCAGCAAATTTGTAAATGTTTTGAAACCAATTGCAAACCGTGTGATCATTTAATAAAGAGGGAATTGATATTAAATGATTTGCCAAGGAGAAAAAACGAAAGACTTAACGATGAATCAGCAGTTGGTAGATAACGAAGAGAAAGTGCTCCTTTGATAAAGTGAGATGAAGGTAAACAAAGACTCTGTGGCGCTCGCGGTACCTTTGCTCTGAAGCACGAGTTCGGTCCTATCAAATTAATTTTTTCTTTTTTTTTCTTTTTTTACGAGGAGCCATTAAGTCAGACTGCTTTGCCAAAACCTACGTCCGTAAATAGATGCACATCTCAGCAGCCCAAACACTGCGCTTCATCCAGACAAAGGTAACCAGATAGGGCCATTCACGTGTCATCACAGATTAGTCCCCCCACCATCCAAACGTCCTCCGGCGCCCACACGCCGCTCTCTCATCTCATCATGCAGCATGCAACTGGGCTAAAAACCTCGACCCAAAAAACTACTTCTAAGAACGTCCAGTCCTTTAAAAAAAAATCATCATTTGTCCAGGTGCAAGCTGTTTTCTGGCACAGTTCTTTTTTTTTGTGTGTTTCCTCCTCCAATCCGAGACCACCGATACGTTTTCACCTGCGTTCAAGGCAAACGCACCGTGGGTGAAACCCTGGGGGAGGATGAGTGAAAACTGATCTGAGAATTGTTGTTTTGATACCAGGTGGAGATGTCAGCCTGTAAAAAAGGCTTGAAAAGGCCTTCCGAATCTATTCATTGATTAAAAAAAAGAAAACTTTTACTTTCCATACAGAATGTGTCACAAACTGGATCTTTGTTGTCGACATTCCCGCCACTTTAAGTTGGTTCGGACATTTGTGCGTTTTTTGCCCCGCCTGCTTTTTATAAGAACACGTTCAAGCAGCCTTTTTCCCTTGTTCTCACACCACGAGCATCATCGACCCACGCCGAGCTCCACTCCGCTGCTGATCCTCGCCAACAAATTGCTCCGAGATGCTGATGATCTGCAAGGAGCCGTTTGGCGGGCCTGCTGCACAACGTGATCGGAAAAAACCGTCTCGCGTCGCCTGCACGTCGCCCACTCGCTCAGCCGAGGGGGAAACAGTCGCGGCCCTCGCCGAGGCAACCGAAGCCTCGCTGACGCCGCTTCTTCAGTCGAGACCTAAAAAAATAAATAAAAAAATAAAGGAAGGTTTGCAAAGAGGTGCGACTGTCGCAGGTACATCACAACAACGTTCCCTTCTGTTTTCGTGACGCCTCCCCCGAAAAAAAGAAGAAGAAGAAAAAAAAAAACCCCCGCCAAATGCTTTCATGTTTCGGAGGAACTTCAAATTACTGCCGTCATTTGACTTTGTTGTGTGACCTAATTCTGTCAAAACCTTCCAGCGTAGACACAGAGTTATAGATAGTAATGGCGGTTGCTTTTAAAGGCGGTTGAAAAAAATAAAATAAAGCTTTATCCCTTTAAGGAGAAAACTTATTGTGCTTATTTCTGAGTGTGAATGACGAAAGACATTTCGTGAAATGTGAATATTAAAAAAAATGCTGTGAATAAATAGAAAGAGAGCCCCAAGCATACAGGCGATGAAGAACAAGGTGGAGGTGGATTGGTGTGGCAGGTCATTTTTGGATCTAAATACATCGGCAAATGATGCATAGAAGTGACACTTCTGATACGTGTAAACAATGCCACAGTTCTCCTTGTGGGTGTGAGGTGTGTTGTGTTTAAACTCTCTTCATATCGCACTAAATCCAACGGCTGTCCAGTCGTTTCATTCAGTCCGACTGGGTTTACTGGAGAGTCACCTGCTCAACTCAGAGAAACTGGCTCACTGTCGCTTGGTTTATGGTTTTCGACCCCAGCCTTCAGCGAACTGGATTCAACACAAATGCCTCTGTGGATTTTTTATGTTAATATCCAGCACATTCTCACTCCAAACGTGTCGACACTCTGAATCGTGTTACACGCACAATGTCTTCTCAGAATAAAGTCAGATATTTGTAGGAATGGATTGTGTTTGTAAGGATCATCTTTCGCATTCTGGGATTCTTATGGATTTTTGCGCCTGCTTTTCTCTGAACATCCCTTTGTTTGTTTGGACTTCACCGTGTGAGACCTCCTTCTGGATGGAACCCTACTTTTTACTGAGGATCCCCCCCTCCCCCCAGTGCCGGGTTTCTTTATCTATCCGTCTGTGCATCAAAGGCAACACAGGGTGACCCTTTGTTTATGTTGTGCCAATATTTCAATCACATGCAGTTGACTGATTTGTTCTTCGTCTGATGGAAATTGTTCATTCACTCCTAAGGATGTAATTGATCACAATACGTCCCTTTTAGCAGTTTTTCTAGCACTCTTTCCGAATTGATTCTAAATTGTTGACAGCGCATGAGAACCCCCCCAGATGCAGCTACCTGTCAAAGAGGAAATATGAAGTCCTTGGGCGTGTACATTTCTTCCTGCTTCATTATTTACTGGTGGTGCCTTTTACTTCTCTCCCCTTTGGTTATTTTCTCTGCTGTGTTATAAATCATAATCCAATCCCTCCCTAAAAGCCACGGTGAAAACAGTCGACATTTTTCTTCCACATAACTACGGTCCTTCTCGGTGGTTTCAGTATATTTATCAACAAATTGGTTCCACGGCCCCCGAAGTTGTACATCAAGTTCACCCAAATTAATTCAAAATGTCGTGACTCAAAATTATAAACCGCGGCGTTAATGAATCAAATTTGGAATATTCAATAGTTGTAGCCGACTCATTTTTAATTCCTAAACGATTTGCTGTCTGTCCTCAACAAGCCGTGGCCGTGAGTGTATCTCAGCTGGCGGTGAGTTGCTTATTTATGGAATAAGGAATAAACACTCGTCCATCCGTCCATGGCGGCATCTTTTTTGTCTCCTTCTCAGCGTCGCCGTCCTGTGAGGAACCAGCGATTACATGACTCAGTAATTCCTGGCTCCGTGAGCCTTGGAGTGCAGCTGCGACGGTGTGGCCAAGGTATGAATAATATCTCATCCTTTCAACGTTCTCCTGCACTGGCCTCCACCAGCAGTTTTTTTGGGACGTGTTTCGAAAGTGCAGCTGCAATGAGGCGTGGAAATGAAATAGAAATCTGCATCAGTCAACGTATGGGGGCCAGTTTACGGTGCCAGACCCGGTAGGAATAAATGGAATGGCTTTGCTTTATAGTGTTCAACATGTCTTGCAGGCAAAAGACCATCACAGAGGAAAGAGTAAGGGATTTTTCTCTTGTATCCAAAAATAACACCCTAAAATAAATGGCGCTCTGTCTTGGCGTTGTCAATCATGTGGCCTTTTTCGCCCTCGGGCTGTCTTGCTTTGTGTGAGTGTTGAAGTTATTATTAGATCATGCGATTGCCCCGTGTTGAGTGCATCCATGATCGATTGTGCATCTCCGTGTCCGTCCGCAGCGGATCTCACATTCTGCCGCGGCCCACTCAGTCATATTTGGGTGTGTCCACTTCCTCCAACCCCCCCCCCCTGTGTGCCGGTTTCGATCCTGCCAGTCTTAACCGGCAATCAGTTGATTTTCAACATTGATTCATGCAGACTTGCCACAACGTAGCTGCCAACACTGCCCTCACTGCGGTGGAGTAGTCTGGAAAAAAATACTCCCCCCCGTTAAGAATCAAGAATTGTTCTTGAGTAGAATCGTGACCGTGAAACAGTTCTGCACATGTGTGGTAGAAAAAGATTCGGAGACGGATCAGAGGACATTAGGGGGGAGGCATCGTTGATGGGGGGAGGCGTGCGGACGTCTGTGTTGATCGAAATGTAGGAGGGGGCGTGATGGCGTGAGACGTGCCAGTAATAAACCCCGTCTGACACACTGGTGGTCTCGGCGGGGGGATGTGCGTTGTATTCAGCAGTGGCCGCTGCAGAAGCACCTGGCGGAGATCCGTGCCCCCCCCCCGAGCTTCTAGTCTGAGCTGGATTCCGTCTGTGTTATTCCTGTATTTACATCTTATTTAAACTGGACCTGGCCCGGCCCAATGGGGCCAGGTCTCTTTCAGAGAGAGACAACTGCCCCAGGGGGAGAAGAAGAGTAATATAAATGAAATGCCTAAAGGGATCCACATGGCTTTGTCGTCCTAATTAAGATTGCACAAACAAGGAGCATTTCACATTATTAATTTATTTTTTGCATGGCTAGTTGGTGTTACAATGCCCTTCGGATTGCATCACTTGTGGTTTACGGCGACCTTTGGCAGTAAGGCCAACCCTATGTCTGGATCTTTTCTCCATTCCTTTATTGGCTTCCACGGGCCGTCTTTACCATTTTAGTAGATTTCTCATCACACCTGCTAAACACAACTTCTAAAGAGCAAAAGGTAACCCACCGATGCTGCTTAAAAGGTGTTTTTCTGATAAGCTCGAAAGACAGCCGAGGCTTACCATATGAAGCCAAGACGGATTCAAACTGAGCCTGAAGGTGTGGCTACACACGTGTAGAATCCCACAAGGTCTCCCTTTTTACACATGTTGGTTTACTGCGCACAATCACATAGATCCACGCAATTAGGACAAGTGTATTCGAGGCGTCCAACATTACATCCAGTTCCTTGAGTGCCCTGTTATGATCCCATTGGAAAGCACCAACATTAAAACCCTGCACAGAGTGAGGATTTAAGAGGTATTCTGGGAAGTGTGCTTCACTTTGTGCCTCTCAAGGAAAGCAATGAGCTCTGTGGACTTTAAATTCAAGACAGTAGATCCCCTCTCAGCGACGTGTCTTCAAATTCATTTTTTATAGTGGATTAGATTATAAAATAAGCAGCCAGTAGTATAAAATGTTTTTATTTTAATAGAATTTCCATCTGCCCATCCCATTTAAACAAGTAGTTAAAGAGTTAATGAACATATTATCTTCAGAGCAGACCTTGACTGTGAAATTAATTAGACAACATAAAAGTCCCTATGGCATAAAACTCCATTTAATGCATAAATATTGGGTAGTGCTCAGCTAAAAGCTGGAAATTGGGTTACTTAAGGCAAAAAATGAATAACGTCAGCGTTTTTCAGATCAACCAGTGACAATATGACCTCAGGAACCACCGAGCTGCCAAGTGGGTAAACAAGCTTTTTTCTTCACTTGATGACAAATTCTGATAACTTTCAAGAGTAGTCTTTTTTTGTTTTGTTTAGTCACATAAAAAACAGTAACTCAAGCTGAATCTGCTCTTTAGATTGTTATAATTTCCAAAACTCACAGCCATTAAAAAGCGTCACTATTGTGCCATAAGCATAATGTACAGGTAAAGAATAAAATACAGAAAGAATACGTATAGCTGAACATGTTAATACATTTAATGACACAGCTTCCTTTTGCTGGTAGAAAGGAGCACATACTGTAGGACTGGCTCATTGTTCTTGTACTCAGTGTGTTAACATGCACAGATCCTCAAATGCACCTGTCACCAGGTTAATAAATGATCCCGGTCTTTGTAACTGATTGGTCTTTAAGATGAAGCCCAGTTGACAAGGTGTTTGATCTGTAACGGAGGGTTTTGACTTTTCTTCCATGTGAAACATCAAGGTCTCTGCTCCAAAGGATTGTTAATAGAAAACTATAAAAACATGTAAAATCATTTCAGAGAATCACAATCCATAAATATTTTCAAAACATGACATTTTGTTATAATCTTACACCTCCTTTCTCTAAATATTAAGAACGGTTCCCCCAAACTATTACTTAACACTTATAATACTGTTATTTTCCTCTCTCAACGTTTGATGTATACATTTATATTTTAAACACTTCTTTATTTTCTTAAAATATACCTATATTCTTTACATATATTTGTTTTATTTTTAAATTGACCTAGCATCACCCCTAACGCTCGTGTCTTAACACTCAAATGCTCATTGCGACATTATACATCATTCAAGAAAACAGAACTTGGGTTATCGTGCTTCGAACATCAATCAAAGCAAGAGACAACATTAAAATCCCAACAAGATATTTGTCTTAACTGGTGCTGATTGAAAGATTGTACCTGCGTACTGACATCCTTCCAGACAATGACCCGCCGTTTCGGTTCATTTTTTTGGAAAATCCAGCAGCTGTGATCCATGTGCTCTTTTTCAACCTTCACCTCAATTTGGTTAAACGGGGATAATCGGGTTGTTGTGTGCATGTTAACACACTGGTTGAGTATTGCCAATACAAATTTACAGAAATTTTAAATTCAACATTTATTTTTAAAGACTCGATTCCCCAAGTAAAAAAACAAAATAAAAGTCAAGGGTATATCGTCAAGATGCTTTTTGCTGCTGTGCAATTTCTCCCTCTTATCCACTTGAATACACATTTGAAGAGAAGATAGTATGCATCCCAACTGCAGTTTGTCAGATGGCCTCCGCTCAAAGTTCACATGATTTTCATGTTGAATTGTACGGGTGCCTCGGTCGGACTGGCCTCCTCTGGCTCCTCCTTAGGCGGCACGTACTCAACCTCTATACTTGTTGTTCTATTTTGTTTCCCTCGACTCCAGAGGAACAATATCACAAGACAGAAGAGGACGACTCCCAGGAAAGAGATAAATCCCATGGTGGTTGCGATAATGAGGGTCTTTACATCAAACGGGAATGGAACTGAGGCCCGGGTCACATTTGCACCTTCGTCGCTGGGCTGGTTTGAGATGAAGGCGAATGTCTTGTTCGGCTGGTGGGGCCAGTTGGGGGAGTAGCTGTGCACAAAAAGGTGAGCGGCTTTGGTGTCGTTGCCTGCCGCGTTGCTTGCGATGCACAAGTAGGTACCGTTGTCTTGGATCTGGGCGTAGCGAACCTCCAACGTGCCCTCGCCAGACACAGAAAGTCTTGACCCCGCAGTCTTGGTCGTGATGTAGTCCTTCTTGGGGGATAGCCACATTATCACGGGGACTGGATCGCCCTCAGCTTGGCAAGTGAAATGAACCGTTGTTCCGTCGTCCACGTGGCTTTCTTGGACCTTATAATCCACGATCTTTGATTTCTGGCAGATGAAATAGTCAGAAGGGAGAATGTCCGGGAAGTCCTTGAACTCTTTTCCTTGAACGACCTCTGGTGAAGCGCACATGGGCTGCTGTCTGTTAAAGTTGAGCCTCCACCGCCGGCGGAAGACCCAGAGCAAGCGGCAGTCGCACGCCAACGGGTTTTCGTACAACGCCAGCGTCTCCAGGTTCCCCACCGAGTGGAAGACAGACTCCTCCAGGGTGCTCAGGCTGTTGCCGGATACGTTGAGCACACGGAGGTGGTTGAGTCCCCGGAATGAGTAGGGCTCAATGGCATCCAATCGCCCACCCGCCAAATGAAAAGCCTGAAGCTTCTGGAGATTGAACAGTTTGTTCCCTTCCACAGTACGAATGGGATTGAAAGACAAATTCAAAAGGCGAAGATATCGGAGGTGGCTGACGGCTTGGTAGGGGATGCCGGAGAGGCTGCAGTTTGTGACGGACAATGATGTGAGGTTGAGCCCAAACAAGCATTTTCCGGTCATGGTCTCCAGAGCGGGCATTTGGGAAATCTCGAGCACTCTGAGCCGATAAAGCCTCTTAAAGGAGTAATCCTTTATGACGGTGACGTTGAGATAGCGTAGTCGAAGCGACAGCAGGTTATGCAGATGGCTGAGGGCGTCAGTGGGCACTGAGGCCAGATTGCACCCCTCAATGTTGAGGCTTTCAAGGTTGCTCAGGCCGTGAAATGATCGAGGCGAGATGAATACCAGGTCGTTGTCACCGACCTCTAGGGCCCTCAGGTTGTACAGCTCCTGGAACATATAATCAAGGAGTATGACAATTTTGTTTTCGCTTATATCCAGCTGCGTGAGGTTGGTTAGGCCTGTGAACACCCCCAGCTGGATGAGCTTGAGCTGGTTGTTGCGCAGACCCAGAGTCCGGAGGTTCATCAGGTTGCCGAAGGCCCCGGGCTCGATGGATGAAATAGTGTTCTCGTTGAGCTGCAGCTCCTCCAGCTGAGGGTAGTCGATGAACTCCTCGGTGCCCACGGTTCTCAGGCGGTTCTTGCTCAGGTCGAGCAGCCTGGTTTCGGTGGGTATGCCCTCGGGGAGGGCTGCCAGCCTCCGTCGGTGGCACACGACGGAGCGCTCCTGGCCGTTGCAGTCGCAGCGGGAGGGGCAGCCGGTGGTGGATCCAGAAAGGACGGTGCCAAGCATGAGGATCAGGATGGGCTGCCAGCATGCCACCAAGTAGCTGTGCCCTCCTGCCTCCCCCAACACCATCCTGCTTCTCACCTGCGGACACGTGGGAAAAAGAGGAGTGGTCGTAAAAAAAATAGTTTTAAACGGATTGTCGATGGATGTTTTTTAATGGATGTGACAATTGAGTATGTCCTTCATACAAAATGAACACACTGCTGAAGGCTTCTCCCAGGAAGCAAAAGCGACCGTGAGTCTATTCACTGACATGGTTTCCCTTCATTTAATTATTAACCTTGAGATGAGATGAGATTTCCAAATGTGTGCAAATAACAAGGATATATTGTATTTTATGGTCCAATAATTAATTCACTGAAACGATATCCTTGCATTTAATTCTCTCAAATGTCATTGAAATGCTTTTAAGTTTATTAAAACTCTGGGGCAGTTTGATGACCTATTGCTTTTACAGTTACAATTTCTTAGCATTATCTGATTCTAATGAGGCACCATTGAGCCTATTTTCCCAACATAACCTACAGTATGAGCTGAATACATTCCTCACGCCATAAAACAAATCTATTTTCTGAACTTTTGCAAAGGCTTTTTTTCTGCACACCTTTAAAATGCTATAAGCCTTTCCCTGCATAACATTTCATTATATGGTAATTTCCCTCACAAGAAATGAAATCAGCCAATCATTAAAAGGACTTGGTCACACCATATAACCACCCTGCTGTGCTTCTGACTTCTGAGCACGCCGAAAACAATTACTGCCAATATCAGGGACACATTGTCTCCGCTCATACAGGCCCCTTTGTTTTTAATTAGCAGCCAAGAAAATGCCGCAGTACATCTTTAAATGGCTCTGTTACGTCCCCCTGACGTGATTCAGCACGCACTGTGTGTGTGTGTGTGTGTGTGTTTGAGGGCCCGCCACGCCCCCTCGCCGGGTCCCTGATGAGCGAACCCGAGGCGCGTCAGCAAAACGCCCCACATAAACTCCTCCCTGTGCGCTCATGAAAAGGCCCCTTTATGTCAGGCAGCTCAGCTAAATACCGGGGATGTTTTCGTTGGGGTTCTCTGACATTTGTTTGGTGGGGAGTTCAGTACTGTTTGTCTTTATTTTGGGTGGCTGAACTCTTTATTTTCAAGTTGGTGGGGGGGGGGGGAGATTTGTTTATTGTTTGTCCTCGCTTCACTCCATTTCTCTCCGGTAATGTTTAATATGACGTCATGGTTTGCTAACCTGTGTTAGCTATTGTCAGATTTCTTTCGCCTTTGGCGCTAAAACAAAAAATCTAATGCTCGCTTGTGCTAAAGCCTGCAGCCGCATGCATCTCAAAAGGCTGCAACGGGGCTCCCTGAAAAATTTGCAAACTTAAGTTCCCCGCGCCACAGCGGAGCGCCTGACCTTCCGCTGACCTGAAACACGGGTTTCTGCCCAGCGCTGATAAATGGAGAGAAGGAGGTTGTCGGAGGACTTTAAACCCCTATTTGATTTCGACTCAGGGGAACTTTAACCTGCTAAAACCTTCAAGCTCTGCTTCGCACATCAATCACGCGTCTTCAGTTTGAAGCTACGGCGAGTGGAAGAATAGCCTCTTGCAAAGTAAGAGAAATCAGGCCCTGATCTGTGCATTATTTTGGCTTTTTTTTTTTTGCTCAACAAAAGCAGGTGAACACTGAAGCAAAACGTTGGTGGGATGTGATGAACAAGTAGCGTGTTGCTTTGCAATGGGGGGGGGGGGGGGGGGGTAATTAAATTCCACATTATTGTGATATCATTAAACAATAATCCGTGACGTAAGGGAAAAATGTGTCTTTTTGGATTTCAAAGAGGAAATCCCATTATGAGAAGATAATACTGTCTGTCAGAATATTTATCATGCTTTTCACACGTGGGCGTTGAACAGGCACCGCGTGGTGGGAGCGCTTGGCGTCATCGGCGCCGTGCCATTTAGAAACCTCTCTGGCCGCCTCGCCTCGCCTTCCCAGCGCCGAGAAAATAGAAAATAAATTAAGACCCGGTGGCGTGAGCTTCCGACTGATTCTTTCATCGCACGCGCACGCATTAAACATCACTCTCGTGGTGATTTAGAGCCGCGGGACTCGAGCAGTTGAGGGATTGTGGTCGGAGGAGTCCCAATGGAAGCGGTAATTGCGGCGTCCATTTTCACTTGCAAGTGTTCTCCTTTGTGCAGGGCTGCGTATGTCGGGCTCTTCGGGTGTGTGAGAAATGATGATAAACAGTCCGAATGAAAAGCTTTTCGCCGTCCACCTGTGTGGTTGCTTTGCTATCCACCGCCCCGGCCTGTCTCGCTCTAGACTGCGTGCGTTTTAGCATGACTCGTTTTCAATGGGGATTTTCAAAATATTTTCCAAAAACACAAAAACCCTGATCCATTGTGCATCCACCGTGATCCACCGATCGCTCGACACGCAGTGTGATTTCATTCCGTTTCATCTCTTCAAGTCGGGGGCCTTATGAATCAAGCCGAGACTCACGGATGTCCTTTGCGAATCGAAAAAAAAAAAAAAAGCCGAAATGCGGTGGCGATCTGCTTACCAGAGTGGCATGCATGATTTATGATTCAGAGAGTAGTAAAGGGCAGGGGGACTATCGGTGTAGTGTGGCCTCGGCGCTCAGATCTGCTCGCTGTATCACCACTCTGCGTGGAACTGGAGCTCAGATTCTGAAACAGAGAGCTGCCTCTCAATAAGTGCGTTATGTGTACACACACACACACACACACACACACACACACTTCTTACGCTTTACATGTTTGGATTGGTGTCTGGAATCCTCTAAGAATTGGAAAAAGAATCCATTTTATCCCCTCGATCCGTTGCCACGATTCTTTCCATTTCTTTTTCCTGCAGGTCTTGGAGCCCTTTCCTTCTTTTCTGTCCTCTCATTTTCTCCACGGACCCCTCCCCCTGTCACAGTCTCCTCTCGGGGAGTCTGCCTCGGCTCAACGTTCGAATGAGTCGTCGGTCGCGTGACCCGGTCATAACTCACCGAAGGAAAACATCTTTTAACTCCGCAGTTTGAAGCGGCGACGGAGCTCGATGCAGCCCCCGCGTCGCGGAAATTCTCAGTGTTTCATCATTTTCCACAAATGCTCGTGATAAAAAATATAATTGAAATGCTTTGCCTGAGATGGAAGAAAAGAAGTGTTTTTCCGCTTGCCCGCCTGCGTTTTTTCTCCGCGGGCCTCTCGGCGTCTCACCGCCGTCCCTCAAAGGCATGTCTCAGCTCTGCACGGGGCTCCCGTTGCCCGGGACGCCTGCATTGCCTCTCGCACGGCCTCGTGGTCGGACTCGGGAGAAACCGGAGGGAGGTGTGCGCACGGCTAACGGGCCAAAGGATCTCTGCAGGCAGAATGCAGACAGATGAGCTGCGGGCATCGGTGCACATATGTCCTTTTTGTTTCTGGGGTATTTGCATTATTAAGTGGAATCTGTGGCGTATTTGTGTACAATGTCCCTGTCGGATACTTCCAACCTGAAGCCACCTTCAATCATCAATGCAGCTTGAGTTCTGAGAGCATTTCCCTTGGTATGTTAAATAATTCAGCATTTTGTTTTGCAGTATGTGTGGGCAGGTTTTGGGAACTGGTGATGTGATTTCTATTCATTTTTTTTCCTAGCTGACTTGTCGCCATCCCAAAATATGACTTATTTGCAATTAAATTACATCAGACTTAACACATTGTTATGAAAAATTGTGTTAACCAGTTAAAAAAAAAGAGTCAAATGCTCTGAAATGTTACACTAGAGTTCTTAATTAAATACCTTTTTTCACAGGGGAAAAAAGAACAGGGGATGTTGTGCAATGTTTTTGTAGACACATTTCTTACACCCCACACATGAAGGTTGATGATGCTTTCCTCAACCCCCCGACCCCCCACCCCGGGGAGCCATGAAGGCTCATCTTATCAAAAGGGCGTGCAATGGATCACGGAACTGATTGCCTGGATGTCATCAGGGTGTTGAGTCAAAGAAGGGGAAAAATAGCGTTTAGAGATGACCCCCCCTCCCCCCCGTGTGGTGGTCCGTCTCATCGATGAGTCCTTCTGCCCGATACACTTTTCAGTTGTTGTTTGTTTAAGCAGCTTTTCAGCCTGAGAAGCCTAATTTCACACGTTGTGAAGTAAGTGTGAACTCTTGTTCCTTCACTTCTCTAATGTCACCAATGGTCGTTAATTGTTAATAATAACTAAATAAAATGTTAAAAGATTGCATGTTGTTTGATATTGAACACATCATGGAATGAATATGTATTAGTCTGCTCAGAGATGTTATCTACGTGATACCACAAGTCCGTAAGTCTTTCTTAGATTGACTTGAACATATTGGGATCTTTTGCCAATACTTTTTGGCAATACAATTGGCGACAATTTCCAAAATGCTTTGCAATGTTTAGAGAATACAAGATTAAGCTAAAAACAACCAGCTACAGCAACAGCAAGTTAAAAGGATTAAAAAAGATGAAGATTGCCTCATATAAAATGTTTGTGTTCACCTGACAAATTAAATGCAAACATTTTAAAATCCCGAAGCAAACAAACAAGAAAAGCTCGACATCAGCACATGAAAGTGCTGACGTGTCTGGGACGAGTCTCTATTAGCAGACTAGTGCGGAAAGCGTGTCCAAACAGCTGATGTTTTCAGTGCTTTTTGGTTTGCACTTTAATCATCAACATTGTATCGGCAAATCCAAAAAAGGTTTTTACATCTAGCCTCAAGATTCTCATGGGACGACGTCGATGTCGAAGAAGCCAGACATCTGGCGCGTTCAGATCTGCACACGCGACAGCTACAACAAACCCGGCGACCTGCGAAGATGATCAAACGCTCGCAGGTTGAATGTAGACACTTAAGAGCCACGGCGACGGCTAATCTGTATCCTGCAGAGGAGCCAGCGGCGAGGAACCAGAAATCCCGTGAAAACAAATCCTCCGTAGATAAAGGTACAAGCGCCTGCGTGGCGTCGAGCGCCACGGTGCACCGGATCGACACGGTTCACCAAGGCTCCAGTGCTCTCCGGCATGTTCCAGCACTCAAACCTTCTAATTCTACAGCAAATAAACAGAAGCGTCTCGTATCTCGCATGATTGTGCTCTGACAGACAAGCAGTGTCAAAAGCATTTCACTAATATTCAAAGTGGCTTTTCATTAAAAAACAGCTTCCTGCAGTGTTAAAAGCATGTTGTGTCCTTCCACCATCACCCTATCCAAATATTTAACATGCGAGGATCACCGACAGGAATACACTACGCCAAGAAAGAACCATCATGGCCAAACGATGATATCTTGTGAAAACATGTCATCTATCTTGGGAAGTTTTAAGTGCAGTTGGAAAACTAAAAGAGACAGCACACGTGAGAACATTTCCCCTTTCAAGCAGACGTCCGTGAGTGGAAAATAAATCCCACGGACGACTTATCCCATCATCCAAGTCGGGTATCAGAACTTGGCCTTTCTCTCCGAATGGTGATTAGCGTTTCCTCCGATGCTCAGAGAAGCCTTTTCTCAACCAGGACTGTGGTTAATGCAACGCGTGCACCAGCCCTGCAACTAATGCAATACTTTTATCATTTCAAATCTAGTCAAATCAAAGAAACTACAGAGCCATCACGTGAAAAACACATCAATTGTTGTTTTTCAGAGAACATTCACGATGGTGAACCCGAGCTTTAAAGACCAAATTTTGGTGCTGCGTGTGTAATCCTTCAGTCCTTCAGTCCGCGTGCTTCCTTCCGACTGTGCAGCCTACACTGTCAGAAAAAGAGGTACAATACAGGTCTATTTTTGTTCCTTAAGGTACAAACTTTGCAAATGTACCCTTAAAAGTACAAAAATGTATCTTTAAGGTACAATTACGCACCTTTTAAGGTACAATTACACACCTTCCATTGTACATTGTGGACTTTTCAGGGTCTAAGGTACATTTTTGTTCCTTACATATTCGTACCTTAATGTTTAAATGTAAAACTGCAGGAATTAGTGGATGCTCATCTCAGCAGAAAATGTAATCTCTCAATATAGAAACACAAGTTAACCTATACTTTCAAACTTATTTACTGTAGCCTAAAGTTTTTAGATATGGGCAAAAGTTTTTTTGGTGGAGTGTGCCATTGAATCATTTTTAATCATGTTAAGGTGGAGTGTGTAATTATTTATATTCACAAACAGTATTGAAGAATTTGATTTTCAAACCCGTTACCCTAGTTATATTAGAATAAAACTGACAGATAATTGTTTATGCTTTAAGTTGTGTTCTATTGAAAGGATCTAGCTACAGGCTAACCAGAGCTCGACTCGGCGGAGACATAAAAATTGCAGCGCGGAAGGATACATGAGTGAATACACAGTGATCCAACTATCAGTCTCTGTCAGCGTCGATCAAAGTCGGGAGGATGGCGCTTGGCCATTTATCAACGGAGGATTTAATCACGGAGTTACTTCGTTTTGGAGTAGAGGTCACTGAAGAGGAGAGGAGTAAATTCAAAGGTAAATTATTTGATTTTTTAATCAGTGTCTGTGGTGTTGATATTCAAAGTTGGAAGTTAACTTTTTCCGTTAGCTACTGTTAGTGCTAGCCAAGTTCATACACAACATTAGCTAGCTAGCTAGCTAGCTAGACTCAACATTGATGATTGCCATTATTAACGTTAACTAACTAGTTAGTTAAAGCATTAGCAGTATTATCTCCCCTATTGCCATTCCACAACGTTAACGTTAGCTATAAAGCTACTGCGTCAGAGGATGAGAGACGTTTTTGGCGCCCCAAAGTCTTTTATTCTGACTTACGTCAGCTAGCTGATGGAGGCTATGATCAGAAGAGAACGATGGAAAAAAAAAACTTTTTGCCGCCGAACAGTCTTTTGTTCCGAAATATTTTAGTGCTAAAGCAAAGCCATTTGGGCTGAATGGCACTATCGGTTGCCAGTGAGGGTTTGAAATTATGATTTAGTCTTCATTTTGTTGTCAAACTGTCTTAGAGCATTTTCGTAAAACCATGTCGTTAAGACCGACCTTAAATTACAACACCAGTCAGGTTAACTGACTGAACAGACCAACGGTTAACCTCCCTTTCGAGTAATTTTAACTAGTTAGCTAGCTGTCGTTATAAAAAATAAACCGATTACTATCATTATTGGGTTTAACTTTTTTCAATACTTAACCCGCTGTCCTGGAAAAAAAGCAAGATAGGCCTAACGTTACGTGATATTAATATATGTGTGTCTGTGTGTGTGTGTCACACAGACACACATTTCCAGCGTAGCTACGCCTAAATACTTTCAGTGTGTTTTTTATATGGATATTAGGGCTTCTCAAAGTCCGGACCAAACGGCAAGCCTCTGAATATGAGAAAAATACCCAATGAACCAAACTGGATCAAAACTATTCCATTGACTTACATTAACTTTACAGTCTGACATAATGTACCTTTTTAAATTGTTGAATGCTGTTACCACAGTTGTGGTTAACATTGCTGTTTTTTCTTTTCTTCTATATTGTATGTTAGACAATGAAGTTGACGGAGAAGCAGTGGACTATGGATTGACTGAGAGGATGGTTTCATACCTCTTTGAAGGATCATTTAAGAAGCAAGCCAAATTCAACCGATTTGTTCAGCAGTGGAAAGAAACCGTGACACTAACCCTTGAGCCTGCCCCGGTACATTCAGAGAAGGCTACAGCGGAATCAAGGTACCTGTAACTGTTATGTTATGTGATTGTCATAACGTCAGGCCTAAAAACCATGGAAAATAACTATAATCTCATAGCCATATAATCTATCTTTACGGTTACTACTGAATGTTTTTATCTGGATCTGAATTCACCTGGCTCTGGTAATTTATGTAGTATAACATTATGCATTAGTGTGTACACACTCTTGTAGAATGTAACTAAGTACATTTACTCCAGGACTGTACTTCAGACCAAATGTTGAGGTACATGAGTCTTTTCTTTTCATGCCACTTTCTACTCAGCTACATTTCAGAAAGAAATATTGGACTTTTTACTCCACTACATTCATCTGTTACAGCTTTAGTTACTAGTTACTTTAGTTACTTTACACATTAAGATTACTGCACACATAACACATGTAGTTTATAAAATCTGATGTTTGATTCTAAAGTAAACTAGCCAACAATATAACGGTCCAGCTGAGATGATGAGACCATTAAACATGCCTGGTTGGGTCCTTTACTCACACTACACTGGTTTAATACTTTATCTACATTTTCCTGATGATACTTTACACTGCAGGAATTAAACTTGTATTGTTACAGTGTGGTTAATTTTCCATACATTTTAAGACTATTCTTTTATTTCACCATAGTCATGCCATCCCATCATCAGCCTTCCCAGCAGTTTTCATCATTCCTAAATTTCCCAGAGATGTTCAGACAAAATTGGACCAAAAACCGCCATGCAATATTGAGAGATCCGATCGGAACAAAATCGTGAGAACATTGTATGAAACCATGGCCCTGATCAAAATGTAAGTTTTGAAACCCAAATTTATTACGGCAATCGAGTTATTAATACTATGTCTGATGTTACATTCCTCACCTTCTTTTGCATCGGTTACAGGTTCCCGACCAATGATGACTATGTGAAAGTGTGCAAGGCCCTGATTTTGAAGTACCCTTTCTTAAAGGACAAAGAAGGCAATGGTTATGTGAGCTGACAGATTATTTATTGCCAACCTTTATTATACCTAGAGTACTAATGCAGTCCAGATATTAACTATGTTTTCTGCTTTTTTATGCACACATTGTTTTCCTGCATGTATTTTCATGCTTGTGCTTTCAGTTTTCTGCAAGTGGTTTGTATGCCTATTTAATTGTTCAATTTTATATTCTTTTAAATAGCATACCTGGCACATGTCTCTCAAACGTAAGTTCAAATATGAGCGAGTGCCACTGATAGATGATGAGGAGGTGAGAAGAATGAAACTGAAATTTGGTCATCACAAAAAGCCTTTGCAACACGAAGAAAACACAAGCAAACGAGCCAAGACATCAAAGGTCAGAGCATCTTCATTGGTTCGTTGTATATCTATGTGTGCATGTTTTACACACAGTGTGGCCCAATGGTTAGCCCCTTAACCCAGCATGGTATAGAATAGTTCCCCCTGTAAAGTGCCTTTAAGTAGCTATGATAAAGCACTTTATAAAATGTAATAAATTATTATCAAGGGCTCATTTTTCATAAACATTAAAAAGGGGAAAAGCAACTGTCAAATGAGCAAAGGTTTGTCATCCTTTTGTGTCATAGGAGGTGGATATTATTGGGGAGGATGATACCTCAGTAGCGAGCCATGTGAAAGTCCTGCAGGACCAGTACCGGAAGACACAGCCAGATGCCCGAATGGTGGAGGAACGGATGATGAGGACATTCGCTTGGAGAAGGCGAGAGATCGCCAATGGGATGACTGTCGAAGAAGCCATTAACAAATATCCATTCCTTAAGAGTCCATGTGGGGTTTGTCTACATTTTTTATTTCCTTACATTTGTTGGGAGTTCATATTAAATTACTAAAGGCTCTCTTTGAAATTTAATTTTAAAATCCTATAATAATGTTGTGACATGGTTTTTGTTTGTACTGTGTTGCAGCTATTTCAGGAAATGGGCCGGCTTCATGATGAAATGAATATCTGCCGAAGATTCGAAGATGGCTTTAGGGTCCTAGTACCCACAGTGCTTAGATTGACTCAAAGCAAATCTCCCCTTGCAGATCTGGTTTTGGAGGAAAGAGAGGCTGCCCTCACCGAAGATGTCCCTGGTAAGTAACTCGCTGATTAGCCATGGTCACCCTTAGTGTTGTGGAGCCATTTAAGCTTAATATCTTTTCTATTTTTCTTTAGACAAGATAAGGTCTAACTAAGAAAAAATACACTGTACATTCACGTAATACAGTTCCTTTTTTCTTTTTTTACTTAATTTTTAATTTTCAGGGATTGATTTCAGAGCTGCAATCCTGCTGTTGCCGATCCTGTTCAGGGAGAAAAATGACATTCTCGTCATACTTGGGAAGGTGTGTATATATGAACAGTATTTTTTTTTAATAAATATTTTGTGGTAGATTTTTTTAATTTAACTACTTTATGATCTCTTGCAGGATCAGCCACCATCGCCATATCCTACTGTACAACTTGACGCTGTCGCTGACTGGAGGACTGTGCTCACTCGAAGGGTCCCTGCAGTGGTCAAACTGGATGGACAGTCAGTCTGCATGGCGCTTGGTTTGGAGGAAGGTGTTATTGCTGCTTTTTGTGCTTACTTCATCTACAACGTGGCATATCCATCTCGCCTGAAGAACACCCTGATATTCATTCAACGATATGTTCTAAAAATGTCTGAGGTTGGTGACAAGCCTCTACCTGTTAGTGTGACCAGGGTCATCAACATTTTAGCTTGATCAACAACAGCAATGCGTACACCATTCAGCTGTCCTAAATGCTCTCGAAGAGCCTTCACATTGGTGAAGTTAATCCAGCACATCGGACTTGTTCATGCTCATGAGCCACATTTTACCATAAAATGTGGCCTTAACAATTGTCAATCAACATTTTCTAAATATGAGTCCTTCAGACGACATATTTACAGGAAGCATAAAGACATTATAGCCAGACGAGCCACTGCTCATGACATACAGGAAACAGTAGTGGGCGAGGAGGAGCAGGGGCCCAGTGATGCTGTCAATCCTCCTGAACCTCCGGAGATGAATAAACTGTTAGTGCAGTTTAGAGAGAATCTTTTTGGCTTTATTCTGAAAACGAGGGAAAAAAACCACCTTCCTCAGACTGTTCAACAAGAAATACTGGATGACGTAAATTTTTTGTTTGACTTCTTTAAAGCAAACTATGATGAATTTCTAAAATATCATCTTGAAAAAAATGGCTTCAATGTGGAATCTTGTCCTGAACTTTATGAAGTTCTGCAGTGCTCTGACTTTTTTTCAGAGGCATCAAAACTTGTTAGGTCTCCGCATATGTTGAAAAACTACTGCAAATCCAACCTTGCAATGACTGAACCTGTAGACTACGCACTGAGAGACCCAAGTGGTCATAAAGTTGGAAGCTACTCTTATGTACCCATTTGTGATGTACTTCAGAAATACTGCTCCCGTGAAGATGTTTGGGATTCTATGCAGAGAGAGCGAAACTGTGAAAGAGATGTACATGTTTTAACTGATTATAGAGATGGATTATATTTCAGGGACCACAAGGTATTTGCAGATAATCCAGATGCTCTAAGGTTACACCTGTATGAGGATGAATTTGAGGTGTGTTATCCACTGGGTTCTAAACGTAACAAGCACAAACTTTGTGCATTTTACTACACTGTTGGAAACGTAGGTTCAAAGTACTGCTCACAGCTAAAACATATCCATCTAGCTTTGCTTGTTCGTTACATTCATGTCAAAAAGTTTGGTCTAGATGTAATTTTGAAACCATTACTGGATGACCTTAAGAAACTGTCATCAGAGGGACTAACTATCATTGTTAATGGCATGGAGAAGCATGTTTTTGGAGCTGTAGCTGCAATATTGGGAGACAATCTGTCATCTCACATGATAGGTGGATTTACCATGTCTTTTGGTGCTGGTCGAATATGTAGATACTGCATGGCTACTCACTCTGAGATGAGAATGAACTTCAGTGAATCAGATTTTGTTCTAAGAAATGTTGATGTACACAGGTACCATTTAGAATGTGTAAGACAAAATCCAGAAAACAAAGGAATGTATGGAGTTCGTGGTGGATGTGTATTTGACCAGTTAGATTACTTTGACGTCACAACATCTCTTCCTCCAGATGTCATGCATGATTTCTTGGAGGGTGTAGCACCGTTGGTATTGAGGCTTGTTGTATGTAAAGCTCATCAAGAAAAACATATAACCATACAAGAACTAAATGAGGAACTAAGAAAGATGTCTATTGGACAAAATGATAGGACAAATAAGCCGGTACCTTTCTCAGAAAATATTTTACATGGATCCAGTGTTGTTGGATCTGCTTCACAGAAGTGGTGTTTATTCCGCCTACTTCCCTTCTTGATGGCACACAGGATACCTGAAGGCTGCAGTTACTGGCGAATCTATTTATTGTGTCGTGAAATTGCCGACATTGTAATGGCACCGGTTGTTAAAAAAGAGTCTCTTCCTCTTCTTGATCAATTAATTTCTGAGTTTTTGTGTGGTATGGAAAAAGAGTTTGGAAATGTAATAACTCCGAAATGTCATTACTTAATCCATTATTCTCGTCTAATGTTGTCCTACGGTCCTTTACGGTCTTTGTGGTGCATGAGATTTGAAGGGAAACATCAGTATTTCAAACAGGTAGCTAGTTCCTCAAGGAACTTTGTCAATGTTACATCGACTTTAAGCAGCCGCCATCAGTTTAGACAGTGTTGGGAATTTTCCTCAACTAATATGTTTGGGGAGTATGAGAGGGTTATGGGACGCAGTGTTAACACACTGTTACAGTCTCTTCCTTCAGCTCTTAGGGATTCCATAACTGTTAGTGAGAGGTACAAACATGTGAATTTTCAGGACATTACACTCAACCGAGTAACAGAGGTTGTGATAAACAGTGTTAAATACTGTGTGGGAGATGTCTTTGTTGTGGGTCATTTGCACTGTGAAAAAATACCTTTGTTTTTTCAGGTCAAATATATTCTAAACATACACACAGATTGGGTGTTATGTGGAAAACTATTAATTCCTCTTTCTTTCTGTCATCACTATTACGCCTACTTGGTGAAATATGAACTGGACTGGACTGTACTTTCCCCTTTTGAGGTGATGGATTTGCATGCTTTGGATACGTATTGTGTCGATGATAAACTGTTTGTTTGTATGCGGCATTTATGCTAAGCTTGGTTTTCAGTTGGTTCTTAAGAAAATGTATTACATTTTTTTAAATTGGACATGACATCCTAAAACATTGTGGCATTTTGTTTTGTGATGTTACATTGTCTGGTTGTGAGATGAATTATTATTGAATCTGTGATTTAAACCATTTTCCATTTTAAGGACTAAAATAAATGTCTAAAATGCAGTTGTTTTGCCTTTTATTTATTTCACTTCTTAAGGAATAAAAAGGAACTTTTTTGCCACCTAAAGGTACAAAATGGCTTTGTCACTGGGGCGGTACCTCAATGGGACAAAATTGTACCTTTTTGTAGAGGTACTTTATTGTACCTTTGTTTAAGGTACATTATTGATCCTCTAAGGTACAGTATTGTCCCTTAGAAGGTACACACAGGTAAGGTACAAATTTGCTCCTTTTCTTCAAGGTACAATAATGTACCTTTGAGGGTACCACCCCAGTGACAAGCTTTTGTACCTTAAAGGTACTGATTTGTACTTTTTTTTCTGAGAGTGTACCTCCACGGGACCAGCTGCATGTTCCGAGGTATCCCAGGGGTGCCGGCCAACAGCAAAGTCGGGGCTGACAGGAATTGCTTCCTCCTCACGTGTTCTTCCTCCGCACTACTGATCTGGAAATAACCAGCGTTGGGATCAGAGGGGACCTCTTTCGTCTCCTGGACGAGACGAATCGTTTTAATATTCTCCATCAGCTGATGAGCCGCGGTTCACCTGGGCGGCAACGTTGTTTCTCAAGGGGATTCATTCAGAGTTGTTGACGTGTCAAAGCAGAGGGGAAATAGCAATGGCGATTTAATTCAGTTGAGCCGTGTTTTAATTTGGACGGATTTGTGAAGCAAAAAAAACAAAAAAAAAACAGAAAAGCAGATCAATATGCCAACAAACAAACTGGAAGAGAGCGTTTTAAGCCTGAACCCTCGGCAGTGCGGAAGAAGGCTTTTAATCCATGAATTTTAATATGTGTAATCCTTACGGTCTTTGTCGTTTGATCAATAAAGTTAGCATCTCAAAAATGAAACAACAACAACACAAGAAAACATTGTAAAAGCCTCACTCAGCAAACAAAGTTGCCGTTTGGAGTCGATGGCTCGAGGCAAACGAAGGGAAACGAAGGGATATCTAAAGCACTGGAGATCTCTGAGCCCACACCTACGCACCCGCCCCGAAGAAGACCTCTGCCGAAACGCGTGGGCGTCGGCCCCGCTTGAATAACATTTTACTACAATCACAACTCCGGGCCTTCAGATGCGGGCGATGGCGGCGCACGGAGCAGCGTGGTGCGCTGGTGACCGCTGGGTTGGTGGTTTGAATCCCGGCTGCCCCATGTGCCGTGTCAAAGTGTCCCTGAGCAGGACACCCAACCCCCCCCCCCCAATGGCTCCCCAGGCATTATGTAACGCATGGGTTATAATGCAATGTAAGTCGCTTTGGATAAACGTGTCGGTTAAATGACAGGTAATGTGGTTTTGACTTTATTGTATGTTGCGTGTCAACAATCTGGATTTTTATGATCCCACTTGAGGGAGGGGAGGTGAGCGAAATTGTATTTTTCAAGTGTTTGTTAGTTTTGCAGTCATTTTTTTCTAAAAAGAAAACTTTGAACAAAGCCACAGCATTGCATTATGAACCTTTGGCGACTAACGTGTTGGACTTGGATTTGGGCAATATGCCGGTAATCACATTCATTATAACCGTTCTCGGGTCTGACAAATCCTAAAAGAGCGAGGTCTCTTTGGGGTAGCGGTTGCTCGACGGCGGCATACGGTCAGTGTGGCAGCTTCTGAGCCGGGAGCAGCTGCCCACGGTTTTACTTTGGCAGGTCAGCTTGAGCCAGAGAGACCCGACCAGTCCGGCTTTGTTGAACCCAAACAATGAACTGGAAGGAGCTGAGAGCTGCTCAGCGGTGTGTGTGACGCTTTCACATTTGTGGAAACAAAAAGCAGTGCTCGATGGAGGTTTCATTTGCCGAGCCAAAGTTGTATTTTACTCTTCATTAAACTGTAATATATATCAAGCTCTAATGAACGTTGAGTTTTATTTCCTCCTGATGGACTCATCAACAGGATGGGGTACCTCACAGGGATGTTCAAGCGGCTAGGATCAGCTGGAAATTATTCCCCTACTCGCCATCAGGGATTAGAGAATGTTTTGGACTGGAAATGAGCAAAGAGGGTTGAATGCCGTGCTAAAGAGTGTTTGACCTGAAACAAACGTCTCCCAACCCTCCGTAGAGAGCTCGAGGCGACATTCTCAGAGCTTTTCACACCAAATCACTGGTCAATAATCACCGGGTACGGTGCAAATATGAAGTGCCTCTGCATTTTACAAGGAAACTTATCCATTCAAGTGTCTGTTAAATTGATTTCTTCAAATTGTTTGCCTCTTTTTAAAAGAATGCATCAGCCCAGGTGATGATAAAGAAACAAAAAGGACATATAGATTCCTGAAGCTAAACCACATATTATCTCACAAAGACTGAAGCAATACATTTTCTTTTCCAGTCTTTTGAAGTGAAAGGAAACCAGACGAATGGCGGCAGGTTGGTTTTAAAAACCCGCCAGACAACGTGACCAGACGAACAAACGAAGGGCAGGGGAAGGGACTCTTTGCCAGATGTCCTCTGAGGTTAGTTCCCACTGTACAAGCTCTGCTACAATAGAGCTGGACTACAGCCGGCAGCACAAACAACAGGCGACCTCCCTCCTGCCAGCCCCCCCCCACCCCACCCCCCCGACTGCCTCAAATTTAGCATGAAGCTGTTATTATTACATTGAAGGACTGTGACCTTCTGAATACATTTGCAGAAATGCAAATTCGGGGGTATCCCGTGACAGGTCTTGATTCGTCTGTCCAGCAGACCGCTTGCTCCTCGGGGGTGGGTTACCTGGAACCATCTGGGTGGCAGGTGGACGGTTAGATAGTGACACCCTGGATGATCTCCGGGCTCCTTTCTGGAGCATCGCAAATGAACTGTTGTGTGGCGGAGTGAAAATAACCGTCATTACAGGCCACAATCACCAAATGCACCATAGGAGACCCTACAAAGACTTCAGATGGAGGTTGTTATTCATTCAGTCTTTAGCCTTGTTACCATTCACCCTTTAAAAGTATCGCATAAGAAAAGCATAATGCAAACGGCTTAATTTGATGAGGATATGCCAATGGCAGATAAAAGTCGTTTTTATCCTTTTAAAATAGTTGAAGCGTCTGGATACTCCCGTGAACAAATTCCTGGAGAGATCTCTCTCCGTTTGCCTTTTGCTATATGAATAAAAATGGCCAGACTGACTCGCTTGGATTCGGGTTCGCAGTCTCTACTCCTTCTGCTGACGTGTATTAGCAGCACGTCTGTAGCAGCAGCTTCTGGGGAGATTGGCTTCACGCTTGATAAGGAAACACCGCTGTTGTTACCCACCATTGAGCACAGCGAACCCCCGGAACAAAACACTCTGCTCTCACGTGAAAGCACTTATTGCTTTCTTTTCTTTTTTTTTTTAATGACGCTGGTTAAAACTTCCTGTCATTTGTCCCTTTGACCATTATTCCATTTGAACTGGCTTCTGTAAACACATTACCTCGGCACATTTACTTACTGTGAGAGCCTTGCTCAGTTATGTAGAGAGTGGTATGTCGCAGAACGTGAATGCACGTGAAAGCGGGTTGAGGTTTGTGATGGAGGGGAGCGGCACGTGTTTGTGTTGTCCTTAATATTTGATTAGCATTAATAATTAAATAAATCGTTAATAAAACAATCATCCACATTTGATCAGTCGAATAGATCAAGACACACGAGCGCACAAACAGAAACCCTTTGAGCTGAATCCCCCCCACCCCCCACCCCCCGAGGCGTCAGGGTGAGTTCATTCTGCAGGGTGCTTATTATTTTTTAAGTGTCCGCCACCTGAAAGGGGCACCCGGTCAGGAACTGCAGACTATTTGAATAGATCAACGTTAACTGGGGCGCGCAAACACAACTCCACATCAGTGGTATTCTGCCCGCCCTCGGAGCGGAATGTGGGGGCGCAAACACGTTGAACAACAGGCGCCCGTTTGCCGTTTCACCCGTTGGGCACCACCTGTATGCAGCTGTCATGTACTGTCAGTTTCTGTGCACAATCACAAGCGATTGTATTGTGTAAATGGAACATGTCGACTTTACCTCGCTGCCTCTGCAGGCAGCTGTTGTTAGTAAGAAAAAACAACTCAGTGGTTTGTGTCCAGCTGGTGAACACAAAGTAGCATTTAGCTTCGGCTGCTAAGGTGGCTGATGTACCTGTTTAAGAGCTAAAGAGAGCTAAGATCGTACGAATACAGGGTTTATTACAGTGATTTTACTATTTGTCTCAATCTGCAAAAAACTGAATATTGCTGTGAACCGTAAACAGATTTAAACGCAACACATATTTACATCTTCGCATTCTGTCCGGTCTTGTCCTACAGAAGTATAGACCGTTCTCCTGTGTGAGGTGGCTTCAGTCACGCGTGTGTTCACCAGATGTAAATGGGTGAAATTCTGTTTGAAAGTGCTCATTTCAGTCCGTCGCGAAAATCGCCTTGAGTGCTTTCGAACAGCAGATGTGCTCAGGCAGCGCCAGGGCGTTAATAACTACCAAGAAGAGAAAAGAGAGACTCCAATAAGCTGTCGTAACCTTGATTTCAGGGCCCCAATTAAGAGCTCAGTCTGGCTCATGAAGCCCCCACGTGGAGAGCAGACCCTGCTCTGTGGGCTGCAGCGTTGCGGGCCGTCGTTATGAAAACTCCAGCTTTAGAAATCCAAACAGTGGCAGATTATTGGGGCTGCACAGACACGGGATCACCATCGCCCCACGTCCACCCTCCCCATCAGCATCAACGCAAACACCCATCCATCTAAACCTGTGGCAGATCCAAAGCACCTGCACGGGCAGAAAAATGAATAATAACAACAACAACAACAACAAGAGCAAAACCGGCTGAGAATGAATAAGTCGAGATGAGTGGGCTGGGTTTGAATGAACATGAATGTTACAGAGGGCAGATTAGGGATGGAACGACAACCACCCCGGCACCGGGGGAGAGACCCACAACACACACTTTCACCTGGGATATATATATATATATATGAATACACGGCAGGTGTGTTTGCAGGCGTCCAAGCACACGATGCAATGATCCCCAAACACCACGAGCTGCACAACCAGACGACGCACATCATCGACCCCCGGACCGCGCCGCACACATCCAGATGAAACCATCCGGATGACAAAGCACAAATAAGACCCGGAGCCCTCCTCAGTGAATACCCCCGCCTCCTCTCCCTCTCCGTCCCATCTAGTTGCCCACGACACACAATTGGAACGGTGACATTATTAACTGCACCATAACAAAATAACAAATGGGATCCGGAGCCTCTGCGCCGCGCGCACTTACCAGGACTGTCATGCAGAGAATTCTAATTCGGGCAGCTCCATGTTGCCACGGGAATTCAAAATGCCTCCGAAAGCATGGGGACGCGGACGTGGGACTCGACGCAGGCCGGGGTGGGGGCACGGAGGGACGCGCGCGAGCGAGCGGCGTGAATCCCCTCGTCCGTGGGGCATTTAAAAGAAATGCCTGCGTCCTCTCCAGATGCTCTAAATCCGCGCGCGCTGATAGGCTGACATGCTCGCACACGCGCTCACATGCATGCTGCACCTAGCGGAGAGAGACGGGGAGAGAGAGGGAGGGGCAGCAGGGGGGGGGGGAGGAGCTGCAGTGTGTTGGGAGAACGGGAGGCTCCGGGGGGGTCTGATCGGCATCCTGCTCCTCGGATCCCTGTTGACTGTAGTTGTTCTCCTTCTGCCCACGGAGGCACCGGGATGATCGGGTTAGGGGGGCTGGGGAAACAATTAGCGCCGTGTGTGCGTGCGTGTGTGCGCGCTCGCGCAAAGAAGCTGGAAGTGAGGGGGAGGAGGAGGGGGGGGTGCATATATGGACGGACATTCAATCACTTGATGGCTGAGGACTGGTGGAAAGGTTTAATAAGGAGGGTTCTGTTTTAGAGGCTTCTGGCCAGTATGAGGATGAGCACCCCCCCCCCCCCCTATCAGAAAAACTCACCTTTGCAGTGAGAAGTGTGAGGTGAGGTTTACCGGTGCTAATGAGGCATGCTGGCAGAGGCACACAAGCTCCACAGTCAGGGGGTGTTTGTGGCAGATTAGCGGTGGTCTTAGTGGAGCAGTGGGGGACATGAAGGGCTCCTGGCCCCCGTCACAAATCGGAGGCTTGGAAAAGAACATCTACTTTTACGCGTTGGATCCATTCCGTTTGTTTTTCTTGTTCCTCCTTGATCCTCTTTAATGCGATCCTCATTCGACGTGCACCCGCTTGCACACGTGCTCTGCAGGCTGCAGTGCACAGACACAGCTGGCGAGGTCTCTGCTGGACGATAAAACACACAGAGGGGGGGAAAAGACTTAAAAACAGGGGGGTGGAGGGGAGGGGCAAAGCACGCCACACCAGTACGACGCAAAACGTATTCATGGCTCGTTTTCTCCGAGTAGAGGCTAATCTAAGAGAGGCGAGTTATGCCTCAGTGTGAGATGTAAAACGAGATGAAATGTGAGTGAGATTCCACCGGACGACGCCAAGGACGAGGGCCGCCCGACACGGACCAAGATGAATTCATTTCTTTCTCTACTTCCTTTCATGGTTGGGCGCGCCAGGGCCGGGGCCCGCGATGGCCACTTAGACGAGATTGGACAGCTGATTCATGACATTTTCATTTACATTCAACGGCGCCGTGAATTTTTACGATTCCCGTGTCAGCAGACTGTGGGAAACCACGTGACCCCGAAGCCCGTGGACAGAAAAGCACCGGTTTGCATTGTGATGCGACATAACTCAATAGCAATCTGCATGGATATTTGATGATAAGGGGGGGGGGTGGGGGGGGGCTCTCTCTATTAAAATGCAAGCAGTCCATTCAAATAATTGATATCCACACACGGACGATAACTTTCCGCCAAGATGCAGATTTTTTTCCGAATAGCAACGGGCCCACGGGCCGTGAGTTACCGTCTCGCGGGGGGGAGGCCCGTTCCTCCTGCTCAAAGCCTCTCAGCCGCCCCAAAATGTTGCTTCCGACCGACTCGGATGTGCATCGGGAGTCTGTCTGTGGCTGCGCTTAATAAATGAATTAATCCAAAGTGATACCTCCGTGCAGCTTTTCATGCTGTAAAGATATATTTCACCTGATGGTGCAGACCTTTGATGACTGGCTTTTCATTTATGTGCAGATGATATGTTGGGGTTGACAATAGTTCTCGGAGTAAAAACGTGTCCGGTAAATCAGTGAAAAGCAAATTTGTGTGTTAAAATACAAAGCATCTTTGAGTTTTTAGCTGGCAACCATCAATTTGGCTGTTCAGAAAGAGGTTTCCTTTCAACATGAAGCAGGTTCTCGGTGAGTTCTGCACCTCCTCGCAGAGCCTCAGACGGGAGACCTGAAGCGTTTCGGGGGGGGGGGGGGGGGGGGGGGGAGAATGTCGCTGACGTCGTGACTCGCCCGAGCCTCGGAATCACAGCATTTCAACTAAAAAATGTTCACAATGGCAGGTCTCTTTAGAAGAAGGGAGAACTGCTTTTACTGGAAGGCGGATATACACAAACATGGAGGAAGCCAAACCAACCACTTAGCAACCGTACTCCTCCTGGTCTGCTAAGCAGTGTTTGGACCATATGGATTTTTTACTCACTCAGCAGCTCTCACTTTAATAATGTTCAAAAATGACCCCCAGTACAGGTCCAATATATGGTCGCTGTTCTGATATTACTTATAGTTGAAATCTAAAACCTCCACAGAGTGGACAGGGTTGCAGAACAGAATTGCTACAAAAAACAAGATGTTTTTGATGCATGTGTGTATGTGTACAGCTGTACACGTTACCTGCTACATTAATACATTGCCTCTTTCCTATTAGCAGAAAGTATAAATGACCAAATGCATTGTTTTTTAAGCGGAAGTCTGAAAGGGGAAATCCCCCGCAGCGTTGCATGATGGGAGAATGCTGTCCTGCCCGTATTTTCATACATTTGTCTTTCCAGCGCTAGCGACCCTCGATCATTACTGCACCACAGCGCGGCTCTCAGCCGGGTCCCTGAATCGATTTGGTGGGTGTTTGTCTTCGGGGCGCTGTGCAGTCTACTCAGTGGTTGGAGTGAATAGATTTGAACTGGGATTTGTCACTTGGTGTTGTGTTCAGGTGATATCCTGTGATCCAGTGCAGTTATGACGCCAACCCGACTTCAGCCTTCTATTGTGACCTTTTAAGAGCAGCATTTGCAAAAGCAACACACCTGATAATGTTCTCTGAAAAGTCATTATTGTGCATTTTGTAAAAAACAAGTTGGTTCACTCAAAACGAAAGAGCAGCAGAATAAATATTAATGCTGCACATATAATATATATATATGCTCTAACCAATGCTCTCTAATCGTGTAATACAAAGTTCACTACGACTCATTCTTTAATCACAATCATCTCATTACCGCAATCTCACACAATATGCACAATCACCACTGTCTGTATCTTTACGTGTGGCTTCTTGCCAGCGCTGCAGATTACAAATTCATGATCTGTTAAGTGGCGAAACCTCTGGGGCACTGTGAAGCTGCATCTTGGAAGGCTCCATTCACCTCTCAGCCACTTCCTCCAAAAACGCCTCATAGCTTGAGGATACACTTATACTTCCTGGTTTATATATATTTTTTCGCCCAGTTCTCTGTTGAGTCCATTTCCCCTTGACTTCACCTCTTAGTGGCTGTAATGCGTAGCTGGGAATACCAGGTAAAAACATCTCAACCTTGAATACATGTGTTTTTACAGTGTTTCCCTGTCAACCGGTATTACTGACATTAACTGCTGAACAACTTTACACTAAATCGCTGTAAATAGGTTATGGCGCCATAAGTTATTCTGCATCCATCCACACATCCACACAAGAGAGATGTCAAGAGACATGGAAACTGACCGCTTAGTTGGTGTTGAACGTTTTTACGGTAGAATTGAGGCCGATTGGTGTGCGTTTCTCACTAAACGTGTGTGCTTTCACACCAGCTACAGCTGGTGTTGTATTTCTGGCATGTGGGGGGGGGGGGGGCTTTACCATAAAGGGACACGGCAGCCTCTGCTGCAGCCCGGTCAGCCGGTCAGATGAGAGCGCGAGTGGTCAGCTGTAAACAAGCCTCGAGCGAATAGAGAACAGGAGTAATTTGGTCTCGTTTACGTCACGTTGAGTCTCGGCGACGAGCAGGAGGCAGCCCACCACTGTAGTTAAATGCAGAACTTTAAACATGCACGAAAGGTCCCTATCTTTTTATTTATTAAAAATTCCAATTATTACCTAAGATGCATCTCTAAAAAAGATTTACACTGTTTGTCACCCCATCCTCCATCATGAGCATCGTCAAAAACCAGGCCAATCCATCCAAACATTAGCTCTCTAGTAACTTCTGATTTCACTACTCCACCAGCATTTCGTGCAGTGGGGGTGTCTCCTCTCCTTGAAAAAAAGAAGTGTGACCGTGCAGAGGCCGACGAGAAGAGGACCCGCCCACTTTATTACCCCTGTGGAGCACCTGGTTCTTGCGCAGTTCTTTTAATGATTGCAGCTGAAGTCTGTCAGCTAATGCCTTTGACGGGTTCTCGACCCCATTCATTAAGTCACGTTTTAACTCCGAGACAAACCCTCTGTCTGATTAGTGCAAATCCAGGAGAAATACAATCACTCACACGTGTCAACACTTCAGTGTCGAGCTGTGAGAGGGAGAGGGGTGCAGGGAGGTAGAAGATAGAACGATCCATCCCATTCATGCATGTTTCCTTTTCTCTTGTGGTGTCGGAGCCACCAAGGTAAAAAAAAAAAAAACACACACACACACACACACACACACTTCCAACACTTAGTATGCATTCAGGTAAAGGTGATAAATGGTTATCAGCGGTAGATAATGCTCAATAAATTAGCTTCTGGCAGATGGATAAAAAGACGATGGATGATTGGCATCTCTTGATCGTGAGCGTGCATCACTGAAGTATTGGTAAGAACTTTGAGATTTGTATACTTGATGTCACAAAGCCCTGGGACACTGGGTGACTACGTGGTGGCCTGACAGCGTTGAGTCGGGACGAGGAGTCTTGAGCTCCATCGTGGAGCGGTGAGTCCGGCTTGTTGGATGGGCCTCCTCGCGGGGGGGGGGGGGGGGGGGGGGGGGAGGGGGGGATGAGGCACCGACATGTTGTGGTCGTTGACAAAGCCCGGTTTGCGTTTCTATCTAAACGTGTCGAATGGTAGAATAATGAAAGCCTCACTAAATTGAAATGAGGATTTAGCCAGATAAAGGTTCCAAGGGATTAGTGGTGGAGTCAGCCTTCAAAAGCACAAACCAACGGGTGACGTCACGATCATTGTATGCACTATGAACACTCTACGGGTGTAACGGATGGAAGTTCAATCGGGATCCGTACAGATAATCCTAATTAGTCATATTTGATGGGCCATAAAAGCTCGAGAATCATGACTAGACTCCTTAAACACTAAAATACACTTTAATTTTCCCTTTTAAATCAGCTTTCATGTTTTTGCTTATCTTCAATTCATTACCATAATGAAATATATTGTGACTCAATGACTCATAATGGAATATACTGTGATTCACTGAGTCATATTAATTAAAATGTGACTCATGCATAATGGGTATCAGAAGAGCCACGGATTCATTTGTCCAAATGAAATGCACAGTGCTGTGTATCTGCTTACAGTTAACGCTACACGTTCCAAATTAAATGCAAAAGGAGATCCGCATGCAAAGAACGTGGCTGTGAATTGGTCAGAATCCGGGTGGCGGTTGAACACTTCAACACGTGCTGCTGCGAGATGAATGAATGAATACTACTAGAGCACACTGTCGAACATCATTTGGAGGAAAACATGTTCATTCAGTGGGAACATTTGTTTGCAGAACTCACGAGCAGCTCTCCTGTGATCCAAATGTTATGAAAGAGCGCCACCATGTGGATCACAGCTGAAACGGCCCCAGAAGGGTATGCGCATTATTTCTGTATTAGAAATATCGTAATCTTTTTCCCTCCCTTTCTGCTGCAGTGACGCAGCGCGAGGAAGACAGAGAACACCTGTCCCTAAAATGGCTTTGAACCCTGTGACGGGGACGTGGTTGTTTTTTCATGACGGGTTTCTCCAAACTAAAGCGCGGCTTATTATCCTTATGACATTTAGTCCTTCAACTTATTTTCTTCTTCCTGTTTTCGAAAATTGTTGGATATTACATATCATACACCCACATGAATGGTTTTCTAAACTCACACAGAGAAGAAGAAGGCAGATCAATGAATGATTACCGGACTGAGTTCGGGTCGAATGTCGTCTCCTCAGTTTCCCTCCAGCGTCACACTCAGGGTTCTGTTCTCAGAGCAAATCCCTTCTGAAGTTGCTTCACCTGTGACAGATGTTTCCTTCTTTCCTGAATGGCGGGTTTGGAGTTTGCAACGGTGAACACGGCCCTGCAGAACCTCTCTTTGTTCTCTGGTTATTGGACGACCCCACGGCGCAATCGCAGATCTAACGACCCTCATTAGTCACCCTGACTGCGTGATCATTTCTTTTGAACGGGGCATAATTACCGATTAATGCTTTTCTGAGTGGAAGGCCAGCCACTTCTGGGACTATAGATCAAACGGAATCCAGAATAAACCGACAGGACGTTGCAGAACCTGCACACATTCTGGATCATTGCGCTTTGTTTTGCTCTGTTTTGTACCTTAGTCAGTGCGGGGGGGGGGAAGAGCAAACAGTGATGGACGTCGACAAAACACACCGACAAACTGCTTTTTAAAGTCACATCTACTGCTCACTGTACAAATCCATACATAATTTAGGCTCCCTGGTAATATGATAACACACAGGGGGTCCTGTAGCTGAAGGGGAACTCACACCAATATTCTAAGCTTTTTATGTGGAAGAATAATGCACATTTTATGAAGCTGTGAAGGTACAGAAGATGGGAAGGGGGGGGGGGGGGGGGAATTTAAAATGGTGATATTGTGGTGTTTGTTTCTAAACCACCGCACTCTTTCACTTGGGTTTCATATTGGTTTGGATGATTCAGTTGGGTTTATTTCACATCTTCTTCCCTTTTTATTTAGGCTTTGTCACAGCGGATCAGTTATTTAGTAAGTTGGTAAACTGGGCCGCGACCGATATTTTTGTCATTTAATTGTCGGAAAGTTCCTCTATTAAAGGTCAATGTGTGTAAATGTAACGAAAACACTTTACCAAGAGCCTGGTAAATACATAGAACTTCATGATATAACAGTCATTTCCTGGTTAATCTCTCTCTCTACAAATGGCTGCTGATCCGGAGCTCAACGCACATTTAACAGAAGTTGAATGTTTTGACGAATCGTTTTTTCCCTTCCTCCCCCCCCCCCCCCGTCTCCTTGGTGGGAACAAAGAGCCTCGGCGAGGCCTTCGTCACTCTCGAGGAGCGTAAAGCTCACACACTACCATTTCTTTTGGAAGCCAGCGGAATCACGTGACAGCTCGCGCTCAGTATTTCTCCCCCCTTCCGAGCCCAAATCGACTTGGTGCGAATCTGCCCAGTCGAGACGAGCGGAATTGGAAGCAAAAGGTGGAATTGTGATGCTGCAACACTCGGTGCACTTTCTTTCTTTTTTCATCTTTCAGCTCAAATTTAGTCACAATGTGGAAGAGCAACTTGAATAATGAGCTCTCATTATAGATTTTTATGGCAAGGGTTGAATAATAATAGTACACATTAAATACCTAAAAGATCCGTTCACTATTCAGACCGAGTAATTACTCCTCCATTGAAGCTACCTCATGTATCAAAGGTTCTTATCAACGTCAGTGGTTTCCTTCACAACGACATGGCAGAGTATTTCCCTTTGTCATTGGTCCAGATGGCACTAAGTCAAACAACTTAATGTATTTGTTGGTCACAATGATCTGCGTAGTCCCCTCGAATCTACATCGTTGGATGGAGATAATGGATGGAATTGGAAAGGACCAGTTGTGTCACATTAAAAGGGTGTAAAGTACTGATCTATGTTGTCCTTCAGTTCAGTGCTTGGCACACTGGAAGGACAATTTGCCAGGAAGTCCAGATGATTGTCATTCACACATTAGCTCAACTGATTCACAACCATTAGCATTAGCGGCTAGCCATTAAACACCCACAACAACAACGAACCATTGGATCTGGGCCCGGATGTGAAAACCAACAAAACAATCCGTCCTCTGAACTGCGCGGTCATGGATGACAACTGCGAGGGGATTGTTTTTTGGTATAAAGCAAAGTTCAACTCGACGTATGGGCTCGGGTTCTTTTGGATTTTCGGAGGTAGCAGCCCCGTGGTCAGTGGACATTTTTAACCTGTCCCTTTCGCACCGTGATGGGTTCATCCCTCCCTGCCGGTGTATGAAGGCCACATTGACCCGGAGGAAATGCTGACTCAGAAATGGACCGCCTTGGTCCCATTGGTCTCATTCATTCAGCTTGTCTTTGAAGCAAACTCCCTCTGTGGCACGTCATCGACCACAGGAACTGACGAAAACGACGTTGCACTCGGTTCTGCCAGCTGCAGCATGAACGGGGCCCTCATCGGCCCCACTGGCTCGTTATCCCTCATCATTTGGCTCAGAGATCCGTCTGACTGGATGTGGGAGCTCTGCAGTATTAATGATGTGCTTCCTGTTTCCCCTCCGGTCCAGACAGCCGCCGATCAGGCTGTTTCTTTGTTGTTGTTACCATTCGATAGTAGTTTGGATTTAGTCCTTCACTGGTATTCTGATATTTGGTTTATTGTTTCCCATATTTGGCATTTTACGATCAACTCTATATCATCCCATATTTATCAAATAAATGGTTGTTCTTGGACTTTGGAAATAATCTTTTTCAAATACATTCATTAGGGGTTGATGTCCTTATCTGGATGCTCTGTATTGCTTCATTCAAAATGAATCGGGTTAGGAAAATACAGAAAACATTCTCAATAAAGGATGCCGAACTTGACAAAACTAACGAATGTGAACCTTTCCAAAAAAAAGAGAGAAAAACTCATAACAAATCCCAATTCCCTTTGCTTCATATTATGGAGCCTGTGTCCCTGCAGGTGGTGCATCCAGAATAACAGCAGCAGCACGCTGTTAAAGCGTCTCTGCAGCATTCTGTTTATCCAGGTCATGCCGCAGCAGTGTAACCAAAGCCACTCGGTGAGATCTTAAAGAAGCATCACTCGTAAAAGAAATAAAGCATCAACATCAATAAAATGTACCGTTAAATACCTTTATGCAGCCTTTTTTTCCATTTAAAATGAATCTTTTCTTTACCCAAATCGGAGCTCTGCTGCATCTAGTTTTTAAATTTTTTTTTTTGTGAGATGTTTGCAATTCCAGAAACAACCTCAAGATGGAAGTACAAATCCACCGGTGTGGACTGAGCGTCGTTAACCCCTCACCTCAGTGGATCCTTGTAGCCCTCCCCTCTGGATTATTGTATTCAGGACCCAACACAACAATTACTCTGAAAGAATGAGAAGATGAGTCATTTATTTAGTTGGGCTCATTGCAATAATTGGACCGCTCTGTTCAGTGAAAAAGGGAAATAAACGTCCTAAACGTTCACAATTTTTAATCTCCCGCAATTCCAATTGGTAGCGTGGGGCATGAGGATCGTAGGGCCCGTCTTTTTGGGTGTTATTTACATTTCTTACAAGTTATTGCTATACTAGTTACACAATGCGGTTTGAAAAAGCCAATATATACACAGGAAACACAATGATTACATGCATTTTGATGGATGTAAATTCATCATTTTGAGGTGAACTGCTGCAGAGATGAGATATTATTTTTGGCCTTGGCAACGATGTCATCTTTTATAAAGGCTCTTGTGGCAGAACTGTGGTCCTCGTAAACAGTAATTCACCTGCTCACATATCGAGACATGCATTAGATATATATGGACTCATGTTGTCTCGGGGAAGGGCCATTAAATGGTACAATACCAATCGAAGCGTCCGAGCATGAGACCCGGAGGGCGACCACGTGGAAAAGCTGCCGACGTGGCAGAAACTAGAAATCTATGCTTATAGATCTGCAAATAAATAGATCCTTTCCCCCCGAGCTGTGACACTTACAGCACGGGGACTGTCGAGTCACTGTGCAATCTCTGTCTTCTCATCGGGCGCCGGGAGGCGTGAAGTAGGGACGCGATTGGAAACCTGCCAGTTTGTATCCCTCAGAGGAAGAGCGCGCCCACGTCGCGCCCGTTCAAACGGAAATGTCTGGCTTTTCTTGGGTCTGGACATTGAAGCGAGGCAGCGCCATGCAAACATACGTTGACCTTGGACTTCACAACTAAAAGCCGACGCGATAATCAGGATTGTTTTGATCGGAATTGAGATGCAGATCATTTCAAATCTACGAATTGTACTTCCACTGCGTTTATTTCCATGTGGTCTTGAGTTAAGTTACAGCTAATGGGCACGTCTTTGCATCAAATAGTCGTTCATTGCTGTGTGCAAGCCTTCATCAAACAGAAGTGACCTTGGTTTCATTTCTTAACCCCTCTGCCAGTTTCTTTTTCTTTTTTTTTCTTTTTTTAATCAGTGGTGGACTTTGGCTCAGTGATGGAAGTGAAGTTCCACCCTAAGTACAGGAAGCCCAAGTCGTGATCTCGACTGAAATTCGACTCATTTGCCGCCCCGAGCGGGTCTGAAATGAGGAACGTCCCGCCTGTAACGCGCTGATTGTTAGTCTGGTAGGTGAAAAGAAACACGAGCGCTGCTGATGGAGTTTGGATCCATATTATCTTTTCTAGTCCCCTATGTATCCCTCCTCCTACGCTTGTGAAAACACTTCCACATGCAGGGTAAATATTATGTTTTCGGTGTCCTTATCTGGCCCTTCTTGCCGAAAACGATCATTCTTTAATATCCAGAATATTTGTAATAAATAAAAAACGTAATTCATGCAATGATGCTCAGAGTTTATTCAGCTGTGAGTTGCTCTTAGAAAATAAATGTATCAACTAAAACCCCCAAAAGTATAATCAGCTCTGAATTAGACTTGATTACAAATAATTAACTCAATTAATAATGGTCTTCTTATTGCAGTCACATGGGTGGGTAATTTGCAGGAATGATGAGCTGTTGAGCAGTTGTGCCGCCCCCCCCCCCCCCCCCCCCCCCCCCCCCCCCAGCGGCCTGCGGGTAAGCAGCTCACAATAAACCAGCGGCATCAGCGCCGTGCGAGGCCAAAGCTCTGCTTGGAGGGGGGGGGTGCATCACAATGCATCGAGCAAACAAAAGCTCCGGCTACTGTGACCGAGGTTGTCTCCTCGCATGCTTTGGACTGTGTTTGTTTGTCTTTTTCACTCCGTGGGCGTCCTGGCGTCCTTCCGCGCCTCGACGTGGGCGTCCTGCCGCCCGTGTGCTGTTTTTTTTTTTTTTTCAAAATGTGGGCGTCCTGCTGCTGACTTTGGTTCTTCTTCCACTCGCTCGGATGTGAAAGTTATCGCCGCTAAAAGGCTTGTTAGCGTGGATCGAATTTGCAGCGGCTTCCATGTCAATAACACCAACATTTGCATTTTTGGAATATCTCCGAGAGTCGATTTGATTAAAACTCCTTAACCCATATTTCTCCTTCTTAGCATCATGTGAATTGTAAATTGTAAGTGCTGTAGTTAAACCACATTACGAGCATGCACTGAATGCATTTGATAGATGTAGACTATACCTCTTTGATCCAAATACAAAATAATCAGTCCTACTGTAAAAGCAATTGGTAAAGTGCTAAATGTGCTAAATATTTTCATGCATTTTCAAATATTTAACCACATTTTTACAATTCGCTCCTGAAAGGCTGTTTGTAGTCAAATAGCAATTTTTCAAAGCACAGAGGCGTTGCTGGAAAAACGTCTATTCCTCAAGGATCTTATTTTAGCTAAAATATCAAAGGCTGTCGTACAAAAACATCTCGTACATTGTCTGGAAATCCAAAAATGTGCACGTGCTTGAGCAACATGTTTCTCCTCCATGCACGACAAATATCAAGAGGATCCAAATGGATTTACGGTATTTAACATGTGAGGAGTACTGACCTCTTCTCAGAAGATGTTAAATAGATCCTGCAACGTGATGTTCCACACCCAGAGGTCAGTACTCTTCACACGTTAAATACCTTAAATCCATTTGGATCCTCTTGATATTTGTCGTGCATTTAAACGCTGCGATCCATTACCGGTTACTCTTCTCCATCAACAGCCCGAAGCGCTCTGTGAAAGACAATGAACCGACTGACACTCAGCTTAGCTGCCAGGCTGCTCTCTCTTCCTGTTTCCTCCTCTCCTTCTCCGCGTGAAATGTTGAAGGCCACTGTACACTTTCAAGAACGGAAATTTATGCAAAGGATTGCTGTTTTTCTTTCTCTCTCATCGTGAAAAACACACACAATAAACTATGGAGGTCACAAAATGCCTCTCAGCAGGCTCTGGGTACCTTCACACTGGGCCAATATCACTCTGGAGACCAGGGCTTCTCTCTCATCAGGAGACGGAAGTTTCTGGACGAGGGACATTGAGTCACATGGCGCCATCCCCGGAGAGCCGATATCTCTCGGGCTCTTTCGCAAGGCACTCATCCCAGTTTGGCCTGTGGAGCCACAGTGGGACGTATTGGATTCTAGTTGTGGGCGCCATTGTTGAAGGTGAGTCAGGGTGGTGCCGAGAAGAAGCATCTACGGTTTAAAACGAGAAGAAAAACCCCTTGAAGCTGGATCTAACGATTCTCCTAAAGGGCCTGCAAATACAAACTCACTGTCATGACTAAGACTTTATCACGACAAGTACGCAGCAATTAGCAGTTTAACCAAGGCCCCCAAAAACCAGTGAATCATCATCATCGGGAAGACCTTCAAACTCCAAAACTCGACCTTTTTCACATCTCCCTCAGTGGGAATAGAATACAAAGTGGAGCTTTCACTGCGCGTATGTTTCTGGGTTTGCTTACAGGCATTAACAAATGCAAAGCAGGAAAAAAAAACCTTGAGACAGGAGTTATATTAATATCTCTTGCATGACTTATGGAGCAGCCTTTTTACATTTCCTTTGTTACAATACTCAGACTGCGGGGAAGCAGCTGGAAGCTGCGGTGGAAGAGGTGCGTCCAATGTTTGACCGGCGGCGAGCGGCAGGGATCTCCTCCGCTGGCAAGAACTCGCTTTCCAAGAAACCTCGAGGACAATACGCAAGCAAAGTCCCACCGCGCGGCAAACCAGATGCGGGCTTCGAGCAGAAGAAGCCGCTCCGGCCCACGCGGAGCCCATCACAGAGCGATTTAGAAATACGAAAAATCCAATCCATGCGACGTTGATCTTCATCAATTCGTCACGTGACACGTGATTGAGGCGGATTAAGGAGTCCAGCGGACCCCTTTCGGGGGCGGCCGGAGTTCTAATTGGACCCAATAAAAAGGGGGGGGGGGGGGTGGGAATCTTTGGGCAGAGGAAACGGGACGCTGCTGGGGTCCAATACTCCATTAGAGCCGTAATGGGAATCATTTATCAGGCCTGTGGTGAGTGACCTCCACCCTTTGCACGGACTGCTTAATATTCCTCCTGTACTAACCGGCTCGGAGTCGCCCGCATTTTGTTCTTACTTTCGTGAGGTGGACCTTGATTTCCTGAGCGATGCAGATGGTGGAGGGTGGGGGGGTGGGGGGGGGGGGGGGGGGGGGGGGTGAAGGCCGAGGCCCGGCACGATTCCATCACATTTCCATTTGACAGCCGTGCATCTCAAATTATTACGCAGAATTTAACCCCCCCCCCTCCCCCTTTCCGGCAAATAGAGTATGCCATAATGTGAGAAAAGATCCACATCATCTTTTTCCATCAAATTGATTTTATTTTATGAATTTCATTAATATCTTGGGCTGAAGAAAATGTTCTTTTTAGAGCGGGAGTGGTTCTTGTCGCCTGCATTGCGTTGTGTTGTGCGGTTTGTGTGTCAATGTATCGGCCAAAAGGCTTCTTTAGCTTTACCAACATTTCGACACAGGTCCATTGTGGCCAATGATTGCAGTAAATTAGCCATGGATGATAATGATGTTGGAGTTAAGTATATTCTCTGCATCAAATCGATGGGGGTTCTTGATTTGTCACATATTTATGAATAAGATTTTTTAAAAATGTATTTGCAATTATTGCTTATTTTACTATTTTTTATTAGTTAATACAAATGTTTTATCCACGAACAGTTCTCAATTTAAAACTATTGTTAAAAGAAATGGTTATACTTGTATTTATTCTGCATTGTTTTAGAATCACATCTTACTTTATTAGTTTGTGTTTGAATTTTAAAATCCTTTCCAATATTTGCTCGATTAAAAGGAAATGGCGTTTTTTATTTTTGCCTTTCAGGCTGAATCACACTCCTCCATCTGTCTGAATGGTGACCTTGCAGCACGTGACCCGATGAACCCCGAAGCCTTTTATACAGCAGCCGAACAATGGCGGGAATGCGTCTCACTAAAGACGTGCTCGTCCGCTTACATCATTACCCCCCCCCCCCCCCCCGACCCCCGCCCCCCCTTTCTTCCTTCCTTCCTTCCTTCGGCGTGTCTCCGTGTTGTCTAAAGAAGACAGATCCCTGACCCCCCCCCACCCCCCCGCACTGCCTGAGCCCTCCTGCGTTGCTTTTTGTCTCCCTCACCGCGTGCGCGTCTTGCTGAGCGCGCATGTGTGCGCGTAGGAGGGTGCGCTCAAAAAAAGCAAAAAAAACAAAACAGGCGGGCGGTGAGAGAGAGAGAGAGAAGGAGAGAGAGAGAGGGGGGGGAGAGAGAGTGAGAGGGAGAGAGAGGGAGAGAGAGAGAGTCGGAGACGGGGTGAGAGAGAGGGAGAGAGAGAGAGAGAGTGAGAGTCGGAGACGGGGGGAGAGGCAGAACGCGTCTGAGAAGGAGCGGGAAAGGAGTGTGAGACAGCTATGAAATTCATCCGAGCTATTTTCTTACTGCTTCTCTGTCCAGCGTTGAGCCTCAACACCAGGTAAGAGAGACGCGGGGGTTGGGGGAGGCTTTGGGGGGAGGTTTGGGGGGGGGGGGTGTTTGCCCCCCCCCACAGCCCACAGACCGGGGGGCTCGCGCGCGCTGTTGGCAATCTCCGATCTCCGATCACTGATCGGAAGGGTCTGTTCCGTCCTGCCACGCGGAGCCCTGCTTCAGCATGCCGGGAGGGGGGGCTTGAGAGAACCTTCCAGTCCCCCCCCCCCCCCCGCATCTTTTAATGTCCTTTCTATCTGACCACAGGCTGTTGTCTCCGCTAGTTGGCTGGGAAACAGTTGTCCTTTACTGGGATGCGATGCCTCCTGAATTGTGGTGACGCTGCTTTTTGGGGACTTTTTCTGTCTGCTGGTCTGGGAGGGGGGCAAGTTGAAGCCTGTGGAGGGAGGGGGGGGGACAAGGATACTTGTGTTGCAGTGTCTTGGAAAAGAGCAGGTGTGTGTGTGTGTGTGTGTGTGTGTGTGTGTGTGTGTGTGTGATGTAGGCTGAGTAAGAGGGAGCTCGGAGAAGGGGAGTATGATGATTAATTGAACCATTGATAAAATCGTCCTTCTCCTCCGCCTCGATGGGGGCCACTGTGCCCCATGGAGACATCGCACGCAGGGAGGCAGGCTTTAGAAAACTTGCCTCAGTGGACCCCCCCACCCCCAAAGAGAATCCCAAACATTTCTGACACTGCTTCCCTGCCAGGTAGCTGCTGAACGCAGGAAGCTGAGGGAGTCAGCTGGCTTTTCAAGTCTGCTGAATAGAGAAAGACCAAAATGTTCCCCCAGAGTGGCCCAGCACACGGCTGCTTCCATGACTTCTTTCCTCCTTGCCTCCAGTTTTTACAGAAGATAAATACTGGGTTTTTTTTCTCCCTACGTTTCACGCATCTCTAAAAGCCAGATGCGGACAATGATTAGGTAATACAACGAAGGGGCCCGTGTGGCAACCATGCACGCCCTTCAACACACCTACACGCGCTCAAATACAGCAGATACATAAATAACCTCCAGGCGTCGGCCCTGGAAACGGCCTTTTTGTTTTCGGCTCGTGCAGACGGACACGCTGTGCTTTATCGGTTTCAACTGTGGAAGCGTTAGAGCGCTGGTTGGAGTTTGATTTGATGCTCCGTGTCTCTGGCTGTATTTTGAAGTGGTGTGTGGCCTCGTCGACCTGCCGGGGGGGTGGGGGGGGGGGCGTCTTTCGGGGGCTAAGTGGAGAGGGAGGGAGGGAGGCATCATCACAGATGTTGTGCTACCTCTTGGAGGTGGGGCGATGCCATGAGATGGAATGACCACATCATCAGGGCTTTTGGTTTGAAAACGGGGACACTTCTGTGACCTAATATAGGAAATAGGAAAAGAAAAAAAATAGTATATGATATTGATATAAGTCCTACTGCTAAATGGCCATTGTCCTTGTACAGGGACGCGTTTTTTAAGTCAAGCCTGATGTCTCCCTCCCCACGAGAGGGCGACCCGAGTCTCGTCCCCGCGGTGAAGCGTTCCCGCTTATTGATTAAACACTGATACCTGATCGGTTCTCGTCACTGTCCAATACCCAGAGGGACGGGTTTCGCTGTCGGGACGGAAAAAAAAAAGGTGGATCAGTGGATCCCTCATTTTAATTAAAAGATTTTGGCACCTACAAGGACGGCTAAATGCAATTTCATCACGACAAGCGTCCATGATTGAATTCGATGAAAGGTCAAACTGGTTGATTACTTGTCTCTTCCTGCTGTGGTTGATATTATTGTCTCCCCTCCAATGATCCAGAGGTAGGTCTGCTTCTGAAATCCAATCGGTAATTAACATTTTCCCGCTATGTGTTGTCTTTTGATCTCGCACCGCCCCCCCAGAGGGGAAACACCAGTTGGCTGTGATGCATTTCAAGCTGGTTTAATGGTTGCTGACATGGTCAGATTATTAAAAGCTTTTTTACAGAATTCTGGACCGTTGCTTGTCATTTCTTGAAGGTATCTCATTTCAAACTGAATTCATTTCGGACATTTCTTTCAGTCTTTTCCTTTCATATCATCAAAAACACGAGCGAAGCCGAGGGAACTCTCCGGCCGTCCTAATATCCTCCCTTTCTGCCGACGGCTTCCTCAAACTGCTGTCACATCTTTTGTTGTTATCCTGCAGGTCGCGGGTCTCATCATTTGTGACATCCTCATTTCTTGGCTGGTAATGGCGTAACGCCGAGGACAGAGCGACTGCTAGGTGCACCCCGCGGCGCCAAAATGAGTTGCGACTCCCGCCGTCTCGTCCGTTGCTCCGCCTCGCTCAGCTCGACTCGCTATCAGCACATCAGTGGCGCATGAGCGAATCCATTTCGTACGTTAACCACAGCCTCCACCGCGTGACCTGAAAGAGTCGCCTTGAGGGCCCATTTCGAGTTGAGTTTGATTGCTTTGGTCTCAATTCTTGTTTCGCAGCCTTCAAGTCCAAAAGCCTTCTCGACCTAATCCGTGCGACGACGGATGCTGAAACAAGGATGTTAAGATAATCTCTTTCAAAACGCATGCAATGTTGATTTCTCAAACACTCATAGGAGTGCTGCTGTTGAGATGAATTTCACTATAACTAATAGAGTGGATTGCCACATAATCGGAGTTCGGGGCGAGGGAATCAATTGGTCTTCGGGCCATGGCGGTCAGAGTGTGATGCTGCTCCTCTGCATTTCGCCTGCTTACTCTTCTGCGTGCAGATCAAACAGCAAACATTCCCCTTCGGGCGGTTTCCTTTGGAACATGTATGACACATTTTCTTGACTTCGTCTTTGATGTCTTAGTCTTACCTTTAGCAGGCTCTTTTCGGATATCTGGTGGGATCTCCGCAACATCAAATATTTATGAGTATTTTGGACTGCAATTAAAAGGAATATGGAGAGCCCTGCATTATACATAGAGCGCAGACACAGCCGAATCACTTTATCTTAATATCTGCCTGTAGCTACGAATTGAAATTCTCTTTAAAGGGTCTGACACGGAAGATTGATCACAAGATGTAACAATTAACAAGGCAGACAGAATTGTTCTACATTGTAAGTGGTGTTGTTGACCATGTACACTTTCCTCGTACGTTGGATTTGTTCAAAACGTCCTGTCATTGCTCCGTGACACGTTCGGCAGTCCCACAAAATATGCCATTAGGCCTCTAATATCTACGCTTTTTCCATCACAGACAGAAAGCGCTTTCGAGGATAGAACGTCTCGTTTGGGCGCCCGCTGAAAAGCCCCTCGGCCTCACATTCATTACTCACAGCGGGGGGCTTCTTTGTCTCAACCCGTCACATGTTTGCAAAGTTGCAAAACAATCCACCGATCATCATTTGCATCCAAACAAGATGTACAGAGGCAGTGAGCACTCCTGTCGGGATTCGGGTTCGCTTTGCACTCTGCAACGCGGAGATGGAAGATACGAAGGGGTAGAGTCCAGCGGTTCACAAATATTGTCTCCGGCATTGGGGATCTGAGAATCGACTCGAGGTTGAGGGGGGAACTGATGAGGAATTAGACCTAACTATTGACCAGAGAGGGGAAATGGCAACGTCAATCTATACGCTGATGGAGTGCAAATGGTTAGCAGGGTAATGACCAAATGCAAATAATCCGTCCTCCTATCCCTCGGCGTTACTTTAGCCCTCGGATGAAAAACAAAAGCTCTCCTTATTCTCTTCCTTTAAGTCGCGCTGTGTGCGCCGTCTGCTATCGAGTGAAAGCCTCCATCGTTATCTAAATGAACTGGTTCCTGTTTATACCCGGAGACGCCGTACGAGCCTCTCTGACCGGCCACCCTTGAGCTAAAAACATTTATGCATTTTGCAGAGCAGCAGTTTGGCGGGAATGGCTTTAAAGTGTCTGGCCGGAGTGACGGGCCACCTTAAAGAAAGGGCACGCGTTTAATCAAGGTTGACCTCCGAGTGACCTTTAATGTGCAGCACCAGTGATCTGTGCCACGATTTTGCTGGGGCGACGAGAAAGAAAAATGAATAAAAACGGTCACAGCGTTTCATGCCGTCAGACGACATCTGCAGTAAAGCAGAGACATCTCTGTAAGTGTTTGGTCTCCTAATTGCATTTTGCAGCCCGGTAATGTCTGGATCTGTCTGGATGATTGTTGAAATTCGGGGGACGTGGCATAATGGTCACACCATGGCAACCGCACTGAGCACACGCCGACGATGAAGTGGGCCGCGATAAACAGGACCTTGGGTGTCTCCCACAAATGGGAAAGTAATTAAACGCATCAGCGAGTGGTGACGAGTCGCCGCGCCTTCTGTTTTCAGGGCCACATCTCGGGGTACCGCGCCGCCGGCGCTCGCGTTGGTTCTCCGAAGAACGCTTGAAGCTCCAAGCAGCGCTTAGTTTTTCCAGCCCAGGGAGGGGTGTGTGAGGTGAATGGCGTGGTCAGCGCGCTTCCCAGAACACAGAAGGTTTTTTATCGTTCGATCGCGGCGGCGCCTTGTAGGCGGACTGAATACTTGCGTGGTGTCGAAGGAGGGAGCAGCATGTCCGGCCTGATGTGGTGGATGTGGTGTCATCACGAGTCACCACATTAGCTGGCTCAGAATACGATGTAAAGTGTTGGCACTACACCTTTAGCTCTGCTCTGGTCTCCTTTATTTAAGGACATATTTAGCTCTTTAGCTTGCTCGATGTTCACTTGCAAATCGGCTGCTGGGCCGGTCGTGTGGAGTGGGTTTTAAGAGCTTTTATTATTTTTCTTTCTGAAAACAGCTGTTGGCTGCCCCCCCCCCCCCCCCCCCACCCGGGGACACCCGTAGAGAGCGGAGTTTGCCATCGAGCAAGCTAAAAACAAAGAGCTGAAAAATGCTAAAACACAGCTGCAGGGCTGGCTAACAATGATCTGTGGGCTCATCACTACAAGCGGAATAACTCACACCTTGCAACACTACTGGATTCACCGTTAATATGAAACTAAAAATGGTCCATTTGGTTTCCTTGGACTTTTCTGCTCAGATGACTGCGTTCTACCTGTTGTGGCGCTACCCCGGTCCCTTTTCATTCAAGCAAGCTGTAGTTTTAATGCAAAATGATCGTTCTTTCAACCGTCTCTTCATTCCTGTCCCTCGCTGCTGTCAGTATTGATATCAGCTTTGAGTCGTCACACTCCCTGTGGTAATTGGCAGCCACTTAATTGCTCAGTCGCTGTAAACATGACGCTCGTGTTCCGTTAGTGGAAGGCTTGGCTTTTTTTGTTTTACAGTCTGAGTGTGAGACGTATAAACGTAATAAACAAAAGCAACGAAGGCCTCTTTTCGCCTCGCAGCTATTCCATGGAGGCTGAAGGAGAATGCATCAGATATGTGCTCATGTGGACTGACGCTTCGAATCCTCTTTGATGCAGATTTCAATACCGGCATTTAGATTTAGGTCAACTTGAATTTAACTTTGTGGGATGTCATCTTGTTTGAATCGGATTTCTGGGTCAGTGCAGTTTGATATAAATACTATATATATATATATATAGAAACAACAATTTAATGTATTTTCGAGGCTGATTACTATAAGAGCAACTAGTTATTCATCATGGATGAATCAGGTGATTATTGCTTTGTTTAGAAAGTGACAGAAAAACTATGTCCTTGACATTTGAACTTCGGGCTTTTTGGGGATGCCATAAAATGTCTTGTTTGCTAGAACCACAGAATTTTGGATTTTGGATTTTTGTTGGAGAAGTGACGAACTGATAAAAAATTACCTCATCAAAGTAGTTGATGAAGCCAGTAGCTTTGGATTCTTGACTTGATGCTTCTGCATTCTCATATTCCCACCTTTTATTTACACAATGACTCGTCATGTTTTTTTTTAGGGTCATCGTCCAAATGGAATTTCGCAGAAAAACCTCTGTCTGAAATTCCTTTGAATTTCACATGAATTTAAATTTGTGTTGCCCGGTTAAGGTCACTGTGACCTCGTGTCCGTCTCGTTCTGTCTGTGAAATGCATTTAAAGGAAGTGCGTTGCGTGAGGCCCAAAACAACGTCCGCTCTGGATCAAGGTCACTTGTTTGCTTATGAAAGGTCACTGTGGCCCCACAAAACGTGTGTTTGGTCATAATCATTATGACAATTTGGAAAGACATGACTGCAGCGCAGTCATTTTGTGTTTCATCTTTCACCGAATTTACAGCAACATAATTACTACTAATTGTGCTATTTGTCTATAGAAAGCAGACACTTGAACAATGCTCCTACTTGACACTATTTTTATATTCCAGAGTATTTTTCCCCAGTGCTGCCTCATTCAGTATTTTAATAAAGCCAGAGTTTTAATGTCATGAGACACACTCGCATAAAATTTAAATGATTTTATAGACGACACTGAAGATTGCAGTTATATTACTGAATGATTTTTATTTAAAAGGCTTAGGCTTTTTAAAAGAAGATTTTTGTATTTGAATATTTTTCCCATGTTGAAACACTTTTCAACGTTTCTTTGCGGCAAGTTCAGGGCAAATATACATAAAAAAGAGGTATGTTTGGACCCTCTTTTGACATTTGACATTAGAATCTTCTGTACAAATGATAAACAGATAAACCTCCTTGAGCAATGTTCTCTCCCACGATTCTTTAACATGACAGAAATCCTTGCCGATCCATTGATTGCAAAAGCCCCAGCAGATAGTTTAAATGTCACCCGTCGTCCCGACTGACTGAGGGACATGAAAAATGTATTTTTTTCTCCTTTTTATTTAAGCAGACACGGTCCTTTCCAGCAACGCCATGTTTCACATGGACACCGACACCCCTTCTCCCACAGGGGAGCTGCCCTTCACAGATCACATGGTCTCCATTGAACAGCTCCACTGAAGCAGTTACTTTGGTGCTCAGGCGGTTGAATGGGAGGGGAGGGGGGAGGGGGGGGGGCTTGGTGTTACTTGTACACCTTTTTTCAGCCTTAAGTTAGTTGTGATTCAGCTCCCTGTCACTAACCACTTCTCTAATCATCAAGCTGCCACCAGCGATCCATCCATTTTGCAAATTTAGTTATTTGCTGCAGTTTTAATTAGCTCACTGTGGAACGTTCCAGTTCTCAGAGACATCGCTCACGGAACGTTAGGAGGATCAGAGGATTTGAAATTATTGGTTTTGGATTGAACAGGAGAAGAAAATCATACAAAATGCAGGTTTGCTCGCGATACTTTGACCATGTCCTCAGTGGTTGGTCTTTTTGTATCAACCCATCTACTGATTCACAGCATTTGTCTTTGCATGTTACCTATATATAAATATATATATTGCACCTTTCTGAACCATTTCCCGAAATATAACCTGACATGGTGCATGCAATGAGAATAAGGACACCGCCTCTGAGGTGGATCAATCAAGATAAAAATGGTTTAGTATGATTAGAGACATGCTTCAACGATCCTCACAAATAGAACAAACAGCCGATGACACCTTCCCGACTGCCAGTGGGGGTGCAAGGAAGTGTCGCCCCCCCCCCACCCTCCTGTTCCCCGCTCAAGTAAACAATGAACTTTGCAAGCGCTTCCCTTGCGATTAGCACCGTTAGCTGCCAGGCACCGCCATGTTGAGAGCCATTCGAAGGCTGATTCAAGTGCTTCCCGTCTTCTATACACTACTTTTTTTGAAACAGGCATTTGTAGATATTGTCCTATCAAGGTGATCTGAAGGCTGAAATGATGCACGTGCGATAATGTGTTAATGAATAAGCAGAGATTGTTCCGGAGTGAATGGAGCCTCACGGTAGACGAGTTTTTTGACGACATTTTCCCTTGTGCGACTCCGCGGGGAGCTGCACAAGGGAAATGCAGGTGAACAAGCCCCATGACCTGCTGCATACAGCTGTTGTTTGAACACAGCGCAGCGAGGGGCGGGGATTCGCTTTCCTGCGGCATTCTGGGGGGTGGGATCCCCATCCGTCTGGAAATTATAGCCGAACAGGCGGTTTCGAGCCAGCAGTGCTGCATCAGATCAGAACCCTCCCTGCTGTCGCCTGGCTTCCGATCTGCTGTGGTCCACACGTGGACACCAGGGGGGTTATTGCAGTTGAGAATGATGTCGATTTGAAGTTCATTTTTTGGTGCGGGTGGAGCGGACTGAGGGGGGGGGGGGGGCGAGCCTTCTTGCGGGCGCCACGTCGTTGAGTTATTGCGGTCCGATCACGGTGTGGAGAGCGGCCGGCTGGACGGGTGTCTGAGCGGCCGGAATTCACTGCGCGGCTGTCACTGGTCTTAAGCATAATTCAACGGAACGAGTTGCCCACATGATTACTAAGCTCTTTCCTCTAATATACAACTCGGCTGGAGTACCGGCCAAGGCACCGGTGGTCGAGGGGGGAAACACGGCTCACTGGGATGCACCGTAAATATTCAAAGAAAAACAAAGCAAAGTAATGTTCAAGAGCTAAAATTGATTCCCGAAGATAACACGTAGACCTGCCGAACTAGCGCTGTTTTTCATTTCCTGCCATTTTATGAACCCCCCCCCCCCCCCCTTCCCCGCCCCCCCCTGTCTGTTCGGTGCTTCTCCGCTGACTATACTGTAGATCACGGCCCGGCTCCCGCGTACCCTTTTTCCAAGAAGCATAATATCTCCTTCTTTTGGTGAAGGCTACATAAATCTGACTCCTTTATCAGCCGCCAGCACACCTCCTCGAAGACGCCCGGGCGGATTCTGTAATGTTTATCTAATCATTTCCTGGGCATATTCCGGTGTCAGGATCCATCCTGTCTTGACAAGTGCTGGTTCCATTCGAGTCCCCTATCGCACCTGTTCCTCCAGTGTTTTTCGCCATGACACCTGACTGATAAGTATGAGCGTGTAGGAAGAGGCGGGATTTCAGCAGACACACACCGTTTAGCGATGTGTTGCACCGCGGCGGCGGTCCCACTCGCGGCTGCTTTTGTTTCACGTTTTGATGGAGCGATTCACGCCTGCAGACCGCAGCGCTGGATGGCACTTTTGAGACTCGAGCTCATTCCCTGCAAAAGGGAAAAAGGTGTCCTGAGGAAATACGACCTGCACGGATTTGTGGCCTGCATAAAACTAAGGGCAGATTTAAATTAGAACTATATTTCCTGCCTTGTTGGGATTTTTATCTAACTGCATTCGTGGCTTCTCATTAGCAATGTGCCATTTTTTTTTTTTTAACCGCTTATCAATTCTTCAAGCGGATTCCTTGCCGTACAAAACAAAAAAAACCCATCCCATAATTCTTTTCCAGCAATGCATCTGGATCAAAGGGGTCACTTGCCAATCCATTTTTAGTGTCAGCTCTGCTATGTGCCAACAGATGGAAACGCGTCCATGCGGTTCCACTTCTCGCTGATTCCATCCCTCTGATCAGTCCGTGCCCCTGAAATTATTTCTTTAATTTCCTCCTCGAGACAACTGCAAACCAGCGGAGAAAAAGAAAAGAGGCCGCCCGGGTCCCCAGAATGTGGTCTGTGGTTCTTTGGCGTGTGCACTGAACCCGGCCCGGCGGGCACACAGAGGCCGGCGAGAGGGTGTTATGTTGCTCGAGTCCACCGCTCCCATTTGCCTGTCTGTCAGACGTCCCGCTTGGCTGAGCTCCACACAGTGATGGTGTTGACAAAATGACAGGAGGGTGGCATACTCCAGCGAATGTCAATTTACCCCCCCGCCCCCGCCCACACACACACACACACACAGTCCAACCCCCCCCCCGAAACGCCAGAGGAGAGAGCCGCAGGTTATCTGAAAGGTTTGAATATTTACATAAAAACAACCCGGCTACCCACGTACGCAACACGGTTCTCTTGTACGAGCGTAACGTGCACGCGCTGTTGGTTGCATCCCATCAGCTGCAATCAGCTTACACCAAGGAGGAGGAGGAAGGTGGTGGTGGGGGGGGGGGGGCACTATTAAAATGCTCCTTGACGCTTCATCACAATGACAAAAGTGACGGCGTGCGGGTCGTGCGGGTCGTGCGCCGTCGGTTCGAACACAGCCGTCCCTGGGCTCGCTCGCCGTCCCGACCCGACTGCTGGGAGGAGAGATCCCTTCTAATGGGTCTCTGATCTTCTGATCCGTCTAATAGGGGCACAGTTGCACTGCAGCCCTTTTGGAATGCTGAATAAACACGGATGAAGTGGAGGTTGTGGGAGCTGCATTCACCAAACTCACCTCAAGATGATGAATAAGTTTCACCAAACAAACCACCCTGGCATGTTTGGCAAGATGAGCATTTGATGACTGCTGTGTGGATTACCACTGATTTAATGGGCTTTATGAAAGTCCCCAGAGGACGAATGCAGGTGTTTGGGATTATTCTTCCAGGATACTGTTGAAGATATTAAAACAGGAAGTCCGTGCACCAAATCTATCGAAATGGGCCAATGTTGTCATCACTAAACAAGAGCCGGGCAGGACTCACTGGTTAATACACCTGTATTGATATATACCTTGAAGAAAATAATAAACAGAAAGGCACATTCATCTGCATATTTAATACCTTCTTTGTGAGATCAGGCTCACAAATGAATGTCTCTTCTAATGCGGCGATGTGACAGCACAAAGCTGTGCTGTCACATCGCCGCATTAGAAGAGACATTCATTCGTGCAGTCTGCATGACTCGTTTGGGTTTAAATACTAGTGGATGTGGATATAAAAAATGCACCATATGTAAACAGCAGTCACACTTTCAAACCATTAAATATTTAGATCGGAACATCTGCCCTTCAATCTTCATAATCTTCCCTATTTCTTTATGCTCAGATTGCCAACACGAACGGTTTAAGAAGATCACATTCCACAACAGGAAAGATCTAGATCAGCAACACCGTGAAGCAATTAATATCCGTTCCGAGTCCAAGTCACACGGCGTGTGATGAGAATATCGTAATGAGGGAAAAACGTCTCAACAAACAATATAAGTTTATCCGGCGTGCACAGGGACTTCCTGAGCATGTTCAGGAAGTCTTCCCCCTAGAAGTCAGACTCATCACAAAGTCATGTGGGTTTGGACACCACAACCTGTTGTCGGTGTGAATCTGCACTACAAAGCTCATTGTGTCTTCCCACCTGCGGGCCTTATGAATAATTCGCATCTGTTGCTGGGAACGGTTTAATGTCTTCATTCTGGCGAGTGAATTATGCATGCTGTGCGAGTTCCAAATTGTAGAACCAGGTTGGCGTTGTTTGGCACACGGAACTTTGGAGTAAACAAAAATATTGCGTATCAGAATGATATAATTATGATTATGGGTTTTTTAAGGCCAAAAAATTGCAAAATACTCATAGCTATGCCTTCAGGCAGCGTTCTAGATTTTTATTGAGTTTGCTTTTAGCAAATTAGAGTGAATTTTTTTTCAGTCCAGTACACAGCAACAGCGTATACGACTAGGGCTTTTATTGTGAAAGGTAAACTAAGGTAAGTGGGTCTGGTGAAGGCGCCCTTTGTCAGAGATGAAAGGAGCAGTAATGTTTGCCTTGTTCATTTGAACTACAAAGGCTCCGAGTTAATGTACGTTAGAATGTGATTTTGAGTGAGGCCTTTCCAAAAAAACGTCACGTCGTTATTTGTGGATAGAAGGAAAGCTCTGAAAGAAATCATCTCATGAAACCTCCAACTTTTAGTCGTGCAAAAACAGTCGGGAGATGTTGTCGTGCAGCTTAGTCACGCAGCCCACTCACTGCATTCAGGTGTCGCTCGTAGATAGAATCCAAGGTGCCCACAGATTAAAAACTCACATCTGTAAATCCGCTTTTTTCTCTTTTGACAGACACCTTCAGGTTTTCAGGAACGATTGGAGCTACTAAGAGTCCGTTTACCCCGGAGTCCACAGGAAACAGTTTCCTCTCTCAGCTTAGAGTATCTAGCAGAGTCTCCTTGGGTGTATCGTATCTCCGACCGTTCATCCTCAGAGTCTCTCAAAGCTCGTGTAATATCTCATGCAATTTACATTAATCCAACACCTCGCAACCTGACATGACAACAGGTTCCTCTGAGTCTAATACTTGCCTGCCATAGCGAGCACAATCCCATTACTTAAATGGAAAAGGACTAATAATAAAATATTACTTACACCCTAACCGGATTAACAATGATCTTGTGCTCCTGAGAGTTTGAGCTGCCATCCCATTCGAAACCACCTCGCTCACATACAGGGGCTTTGAAGCAAGTTCCCTGGATTTGAGGAGGAGGGGGGGGGGGGGTCACACACGTGTGCCGGACAAACAAGCAGATGGAAATGGCAGGCTCCCATTTAGTTGCATTCCCGCCGCACCTCACCGCGCAGCTGAATCGACGCCGAGTGCAGGTCAGGTCGGCGAGGGAACGCCAAGAAAAGGGCAAATACCAGCGGCCTGTAGACTTTGCACAACACAGAAAATGCAGATGAAAGAAATGGAGTCTCAGCGGACGGCCCAGCCGGGCCCCCGTCCCTCCACCGCGGGAGTAGAGGGCGCAAAGAGAACCGAGGCGGCGGCGGCGAGGTCACGGCAAGAGGGAAATGTATCGTCGCACCGATAAAACCGGCTAGCCCTTCCACCCCGGGCCATCGACCCGGAGCCGCTCGCGGCGCCCCGGCCTCGGTGGAAATGCGTCCCAGAAGAGGTGTTTAGTTTTTATGACGTGGCCGGAATAATCAGTTACCTTCGTGCCAGATGTGAAAGAGAGGAGAAGGCCGTAAGGTCAATGTTGTCTCACTGTTCCGACGCTGGCAGGTCTTTCTTTTTATTTTGGGGGCTAGGTTCTTGTGGTCAGACCCACCTCGGTCAATCCCCTGCATGAAAGAAGGCAATGGGAGGAACAATGAGGATCTGGTGGACTTGCTGACTCGGGCTTGGAGCACCGCTAAGGGGTGGGGTGGGGGGGGGGTGGGAATGTAATGCAGTGGATTCACAGGCGAGTCCTTCAGCAGAGGGCTCAGTCCTCCAGTGAAAACAAAAGAAGCCGTCAGCATTGCCGCTGAGCTCAGCGGAAAGATCCTGCGCCCTGATTATGTGTTTAAAAAAAAAAAAAAGAAGCAGCTCGCTTTCAACTCTCTGCAACAATAGCTCGGGCAGCGGTAAACACAGGAGCACTTGGAAGAGGGCAGCTTCAGTTTCGGGGAAGATTCCCCTCATCAGGGCTTTTGACAAGCTGGATATGGACGAAAACCTAAAGTGGAACCAGTGAATTGGACTGGGAAGGATTTCCCACAATCTCACAATAAGCAGTTTTCAGAATGCGCTGCAGTTCCGTGGGTCACGCCCATGTTGTAAGTCACTGGAGGGGCTTCTGGGTGTATCGCGGGGCCCCTCCAGTGACTTACTTGCCGCCCCCCCCCCCCCCCCACGTCTCCCTCCATCCTTTCCTCCGGCACGCAAGCCGCGCGGCGCATTGCGTCGCCTCTAACCCTGGTTTCACGGCACACCCGGCGGTTACATCAGATCCTCCTCTGTTAATGAGTGGGAGCCCCCCCACCCAGCCGGCGACGACGACAACAAGTTCCTTTTGACGGGTGAAGGTGGTTTCGTTCGCACTACAGCATCCCGGCTGCGGGATTCTCACTGGGAAGGAGACGTACTCGGCATCCCAGTCACGACCTCACCTGGGCCAACGGTTAGTGCGGGTGGAGCGACACCTCGAGCACCAAGTGCAGTAATTGTGGTTAGAGAGCGACCTAATCACTCCCCGCGTTTCAGCCTTTCGGGTTCCGGCTAATGGGGGGGTGGGGGGGAGCTCTATGGCGGTGCAAAGGTCACCTGGCGGATCTGTGTATTCCAAATGAAACAACTCCTCGAAACGTCTCCTCACTGTTAATTTCATGCTGCCTCGTCCAAACATCTTGTTAAAATGGAACGGACCAGCAGCTGGTTAGTGTCCACTCAGGCTCACGTATGTGCTGTAGTGCGCCTCCACCAACAACAAAGATAGAGCAAGCGATTTACCATAATATCTCTCTTCAGGCGTCTTACTGGCTCAGAAGGGGCCCTCGGGGGGGCCTAAACCCCAGCAACAATTGCATTGTTATTTCACACTAATATTCAAACATTGGATTATTATTGCAGGTTTATGAAAACGTGATATTGCAGAAGGTTCCTCACCTCTGCTAACCAGTGGGTGAGTGTGGGTCAGCTTCGTGCTGAGTGGAGGACATGGTCTTAAAGCATAAGAGGACGGCGGGGGGGCTGCTTTTAATCAAAAACCCACCACAATCCCCCCCAAAACTGGACTGAAATACAACCTTCAAACTGTTGATTGGTATTCGAAGAAAGAAAAGTGAAAACACATTCTATCATCATTTATCATTGTAGTGATCAACATATAATTAAAAATCAATGAATTAGTGATGGATAAAAATGCATCCATCCGGGCATTTTGTTTTTCATTTGAGGTTTAATTATAACATTCTCCTTCTGTGCATCGTCGATGTGGCACTTTTCAATTTCCAATTGGAGACTTACCCTTAATCATCATACCTGCCAATATCCTTGATAGGTACATCGGAAGAAGTTAGAACACTCCTCAATTCCTTCATCCCTCTGCAAACACCGGTGCATTTTGAGGGAGAGAGAGACGAGCACCTGGAGCATGAAAAACTATTCAAACGAGGAGATGGAAATAAACGAGAGAGAGAGAGAGAGAGAGAGAGAGGTTTTTAAGTCTATCAAAGATTCACCTGCCAGAAAGCAAAGGGCTGAATGGAAGATCACAGCACGTTAGGGAGGAGAGACGGAGGGAAGGAGATTTTCTTCGGGAGCTTTGAGGAGGACCGAGAGGCCGATTATACACTCTACCTGTGGAGCAGTTTCCCCTAGATGTTTCCCCTAGGTTTACAACTTCACAAAAAAATAATAATGGTAGGGGGAAACACAGACCTGATTGGCGTCACCGGGGCACCGGCAGCAGGGTCACGCCTGTGATGCCGCGTTGACGCGTCGCCTCTGTTTCGTGGCGCCGTGGCACTAATTGGCGTTTCCCACCATTGAGATGAGGCCTCTGTCAGCTCTTGCGGTCGCCATGACACTCATTAGATTTCGGGGTGACCTTTGTGTGAGTTCATTTTCCCCCCTTAATTTCTGTTTTAATACAGCCGACTGTCGGCCATCTTTATGAATCTTGATCGTAGGTTTGCATACAATTAAGATTCATCAGATTATTCTAAATTGAGTTTTATTTCCATTGTTGAGTTCCCCACTTGAAGCAGAGTGTAGCCTGGTGAATTTATGCCTCCACGCTATTCTTTGTGCATAATCTAACGCTCTCAGATGTATGAATACGGCGTGTTATGGTTGAGAGGGTGGTGAGAATTGTGCTGCTGTTCCTCCGCCGTTGGTCTTTCCTGGAAATAAAAATGTTGTGTGAATAATTTAGCTGCATTGTTGTCTCGTGTGGAAAATCAGTCATTGTTGTTGTGATTTCAGTGTGTGAAAGGTTTTTTGTTTTTTTGTTGATTGGATGCGATCTCGGGTCTACATCACATTTCATGTCGTTAAACCTCAGAGAGTCGCCACGAATGCCAAGTGGGCCCCCCCCCAAAAAAAAACATGATTTCTCATCCACGGGCAGCAGCATAATCCCATCCGTCATCACGGGCCTGCATCCTGTGCACATGTTGCATCTGCACGGATGGTTTCATCTCGCCTTCCTCCGTCTCCAAGCAGAGTACAGTACTTATCTCTGATCAAAGACTGTAATCAAATCGCTTTTTATTAAACCTCCACCTGGGCTTGAATAGATCGTGGCTGCGTCGGAGTCCATTGGACCTTCCAATGAGCTAATGTCATTTTTCACAGCATGGCTGCCTGCCTGTGCATCCCAGCGTGCAAATAGAAAATACCAGGTTCGTGAATACTGCCTGCCTGGTGAAATCTCTTCAGATACCGGACTCCGCCCCCGGTCTTTGTGAGGAGACGGGGGGGGGCCCGTGCACACATGCACATGTACATAAGGCTGGGAATATTACGGAGTGGCCCCAATGTAAAGAGAATGGAATCCAGTGCTGTAATAACTAAGACCTGCATAGAAAAGATGGCGCTGGTGTCGTCCTGGCGGGTCCACAAAACAAGACGGAGACAATTAAATGGCCACGTAGCCCCAAAAAAAAAGAAAGAAAAAAAACATATGCGCCCCTTCCAGGGAAGCGGGAGGACTTCCTTTGAGCCAGTTTCCAGTCCAAACCCGTCCGGGGGTATCGGAGGGCTGCAGGACGGCGCCTGGCACTGCCAGAGAATGATGGAATAATCTGGAAACACAGCAGCCAATACTCCGGTCTGATGAGTATTCACCTGCGGGGGGGGGGGTGCTGCTCCTTCCTACCGCTTTATCTCAGCGAGCACATATGGCGCCTCGTTGCAGGCGCCTCCGACGAGAGCGTCTGTTCCCCGGGACGCCTGCAGTTCATTCATGGCGGCCTTTGTTGAACGGCTGTGCAGCCTCAGAACTAAAAGAGAAGAGGGGAGCTCTTTTCTCTTTTTTTTTTTTTCTTCCTTTCTTGCCACTGCGGTCAGTGCTTGTCCCGCTGTGTGTGAGTGTGTGTGTGTGAGTGTGTGTTCCAGCCACGGCCCCCTCGAAAAGAACATTTTTAACCTCCACGGATCGATGGGCGCCGCCCCCCCCCTCGCCCTTCACGCGGACGCGAGCCGCGTGACGCTCACTTAAGGAACACTTTTAGCCCGGCATCCGAGGTGACAGGCGGCCCTCAGGGAGGCCCCTGATTGCACTCCCCGCCCCCCCCCCCCCCCCCCCGATGGGAGTAAGAGGGTACATATTTATTTGTCAGTGGACAAGGGTCCTTAGCGAAAAGGCCAACGAGACATTTACAGCGAGCGGCGGCTTCTCCCCGGGAGGGGAGGAGGGACGGGGGGGGGGGGGGGGGGGGGCGGAGTCTTCGTCTCCTCGCAGAAGATGCTGAATGGAGGACGATTGTTCTGAGAAGTGGCCTCACTGGAGGTGTTTGGAGGGTGAACGGAACTCAAAGGTGTGAACATCGACATGTGAAGGGAAGGTGTATCTGTTTGTTTTGTCGATGAAAGAAGAAACTTTATTTTTGGAAAGACCAATTCTCCCCGTATTGGCGCGGCTCCATACTAATAATCCATTGGCTTCTCGTGTCACTTCAAAAGGTCACAGGTAAGCTTATAAAATCCTATGTGTTTGAAGGCGTCCTGAATTCATTGGCTGTCAAATCTCTAACGTGGTGATCCAATGACTCCCAACGGCAGTAACCGGTTACCAATTTAAAACCACGCTGCTCTTTGTTAATTTTCAATCGTGTCATTTCAACGCCCCCTCCTGTCACTGCCTCGTAGTGATTTTCCATAAAACGGCTGCTTCTCATTGACGGGGGCCACCGCCGAGTTGTTTGGTCTTCAAGCGGTAAGCACTTAACCGCCGTCATGACGACAACATGACCAAGCGCACACACACACAGAGCCAATAGCAACCTGACAAATTAAATTCCACCTTGACGTCGTTAATAAAAGCGTTGAATCGCGTGGAGCTGATTTCACACCTGATCCCTTCGTGGGGGGGGCGGGGGGGGTCGTTGTGAGACGCGTGTCTGGAATTTCACACCTGTTGGTGCTGCGTTCCCCTCCGATACGAAAGTCTCAGATCCGATTACACACCTGTGTCTGAGAACACACAATCACCATCACCATGGCAACCCTCAAATATCCTTACACTCATTCAGGTGCCTCTCATTTTGTCAGAGGTTTGTTGTATTACACTAATTATGTTGGTCTGAGAACAGTGTGTTCAGTTTCGTCACTGAAATGTCTGCATAATATGAACTATAAAAGTAAAGACACAATGTCGTTGGAAATAGATTGTTTGTCAACGAGGACACAGCTCTGCCGGGGGACATAATGAACGTTATGGGGGACCAGAACTCAAAGGTCATTCGCTCTGTTAGCAGACAAAACTATAGGAACTTTAATATGATTTAATTAAGCTCCACGCAGCAGTTGCCAGGGACACTTTTGTCACTTGGACCTCTAAGACATTAATTGACTCGACGGCTGTGCGTTCGTAGCCGTGGATACACCTCTCTCTCTCTCTCACGCTAATCCCCCCCCCCGTGACGTTTCTCACATCTCACATGTGTTTTTCAGAACCTCGCCCTCTCCTCACATGGCGGACGATGCCGCCATGTGAGCCGAGGCCGAGGCTTCACAGACGGGAAACTCAAAGCCGCTGACAGGTCGTCACTGAGCCCGACCCTCGGGCGGATTCTGACTCCCGTTCTCCAGCTGTCTCGCTGACGTGTGGCAGCCTTCTGTCTCCCCCCCCCCCCCCCCTCCCTCACAAACATGCCTCTCCTGCTCCTTAGTGGGATTTCACAAAGGGTCATTTGACGTAATCACGTTGGAGAACAATCACACGTCATTAATAATGAGTTATTCATTGGTTTGACCCCGGTGACTCGCGGCTGCGACTCGGCTCACGACGGACAGGACCAACATCCAACATTTGTGTTAAAAAAAAAAATTTAAAAAAATAATCAACTTTAGAGGTTGGTGAAACCATGCAACCACAAAGTGGTATTTCTGTTTCTTTCACGTTCTTTTGCAGATTTTCATCATATCGTGAGCTGAAGTCAATGACTGATTCATCTCCAGTTCACCATTTCTCTCATCCGTCTTTCTAAAGAGAATAAGTGTCTCCATGGGGTTCTCTCCATGTCAGAACCAATCAACACATGCAACGGCGCTTGCATTCATGGATGTCAAATAAGAAATAGAAATAAACAATGAGCGCTAATTCTAATTTAGGGAGTGAGAGCCTTTCTCATTTAGCATTGCTGACTTGCGAGTGTGAAACGCTCTCAAATTAATTCATATTTATAACTCTCCTACACATCTGCCCTCGGCCATTGTTACCAGACAGATATGATGATAAATACCCATAAACTAATGAATTGTTGTCAGTCGATTGAATGAACACAACAGAAGCCGTGAGGCTTGTCTCTTTAAAACTAGAACACAGAACACACAAGCTTAAATAACGCATAGTTGTACCTCATTTAGATTAAGCTATTTTATTTAATAAAAAGGCTTTACAGCACATCATTCTTTTTTTCTCCAGGTGTTAAAACGGCAAAATAGTCCATTTTGAAATGCCGCGCTCCCAAAAGCATCTATTCTCCGCGAGCGTCCCTCGTTTTCCTCCAAACTCAGCGGCAGCGAACCGACAGATTGACCGCAGTTGAACCCTCTCGGTGAAACGGCCGCCCCAGGCCGAGGCTAAAAGCCATGTGATCCATCGAGTGGCAAAGACGCCAGAAGCAACTCCTTTAACAACGCCATTAGTAACGCTCATTGCGACCTCCTGCAACTGCAATAAAAGCCCGACCCAAAGGACAGTTTCACTTGACTCACTTTTATAAAGAAACGGTATGTTTTTCTCAAGGCCGTGTATATTGTCATTGAAGTAAATGGCGCATACTGTAAATAACACTCGTGGGCAGGGGGACGCTTTGGTCTCAGAGGTGCTATTCCAGCTGGGATTCACACCTATTGGTGAAATATCCCCAGCTGGGCTCCACGTCGTACAGCATGACATTGGTCACAGCTCAGGTTGAACACAACACACAATACAAAGGGAAAATACCCCTGTGCGTCCTTGACAAATTTACAAAATGTAATTCAATTCAGTTTAGGAATGGACGCACGGCATCAATCACATTTTGAGGCATTTGATTAGGAGTTTATCATTAGCCTCGTTATTTATCCTCCTCCCATACTGATGACTGAGTGTTTATGCTCCCCCTCGCCTTGTACCCTCAGCGGATTGCTTTGTCCTAATTGGAAAGCCGAGCCAATTATCCCCCCCAGCCTTCACTGGGCACTTCATCCAAGACCTCCCAGGAGAGGCGCTTGAGTTTGACTCGGAATCCGAAACCCCCCCCCCCCCCCAAAAAAAAACATGCCACTGGGCTGAGGAGCGGGGGACGCAGCAGAATCAGGCACCCGATTGACGGGTATGGATCGAGGGTGGAGAAATCACGGGCATCCATCATGAGTCCCAGCTGTCAGCGTTCACCGGGATGCCGTATAGAGCTAATTGGAAAGGGACACGTCGCGATGGCGGGTTTTTTTTCATTTTGGTTTCTTCGGGGGTTTCACCAAAAAAAAAGAAAGAAAAAAAGAAGCTCATCTTCTGTGAGTTACAGGATGAGAGGAAAAAAACCAAAAGTGTTCCACATGTAAGATCCCCAAAAAACAGACTTGAGCTGACCTTGAGAGGATGTTTGTTTGCACACTTGGAAAAATGTTTCCTGAATAACTTTTGTCACTTTGTTTCAAGTTGTTTACCATAACCAGGTGATTTATCTCGGCATTTACATGCAGCGGATATTTCACTGCATTGTGAGCTGAACACAGACGTGTCTTCGGCTTTTGTTCTCTCCAGCGACCAGCAGACCACATCTTATGGAAGTCAATGATAAAATCACTTTTCACATGGTTTATTCCCTCAGCAATAAGCATTCTAAGCATTAGTTTCACACCATATAGTCTCAATCATGTAGTAAATTATGGTCCCATTTAGAGTTGCGTCCGAGGTGCTTTAGGGCGGGGCTTAAAGCACTTGTGACTGACAGGTTGCTACCAGAGCCGTGTATGGCTGGAATGGTCCAATACTCGGCAATGTGTGGTGTCAGAAAAGTTGGGGTGGTTGAGAGTGGAAGTTTAAAAGTAGGATGTCTAGCATGGAGTTGTCTGACATTTTAGACCTCTGGGGATTTTTATAAAGCAGCACTAGTAAAATGGGCTGCGTTCCCTTCATGTGCATTGACGTCACCGACTGAGTCAGAGTTTTTGCACACAGTCCACGATTAGCATGAGACAGTGTGCTACTAGCCATTACATGTTGGTGTTTTAAGGTTTAATCAGCTGTGAATGGCTATAATTGGTTTACTACAAAAACAATATATACATTAATGACACAAACCATCAGTGACCACTGTTGCTAAAGAAATCACATCAACCAAGACCAAAAAAAAAAAAGATCTATGATTGATATAATAGACGTTGAGGACTGAGATCTCTGATTCATTCCATCCTCTATTGCTCTACAGATTAATGGGGTAGAAAGGGTAAAATGTCCCATCACAGTTTCCCATTGCTCAAGCTGCATATTTTTTCAGACCATTAGTCCAGGCGCACAGACTGATTCATCAAAATGTAATCATAAAGCCTTGTTGGTATTTTCTTTTGGGTTAGTTTTTAGTTTGATATCGATGTGTGTAGGTTCCTTCGCTGGTGCTCGCTCTCCAGTCGCCTTCTTCTCGTGTTTGTCGTTCTTATTGTAATATTTGGGAGGGAAATGGTGCAGCACACGACACAGTAAGAAATGACTTCACAGTCAAGTATTAGATTTGTTTCTGTTTGTGAAGCCTTCACACCTCTTGTGCTCCAGGGCCGATGTTTTAGGACTGAACCCGAAACTTACCAAAACATTCAAGAAATGTTCAGCAATATAAAACAGAAGTAAACAGAACAAAGCAGAAGCATCGTGAGAAAAAACATTTTGTAGCCTGTAACACCAACTGTGGAGCCCTTAGTGAAGACGTGAAGTACAGTTACCTCAAAGAAAGTCTTCCTTGTGATGCATAGATGTGACCGCAATTAGACATATTCATCTCGTCCACTAGGTCTCCACCACGTACAGTATGTCTTACCAGTAGTTTTGAGGTTGATCAACTTCTTGAACCGTGTGGATTGTTTCTCTTGGGAGGAATTCAAGAACTGACACAACACATTTTATGTTGTAGATGACAGATCTTTGAGCAATCCCCATCAGGCTTGTTTGAAATGACAGGACTTTATAAACTCTTCAACTCTTCTGAAATCAGAACCATTTGTCTCTCTTCACTCCTGAAAATGAATCGTTCTAAAGATTGAAATGACTCATTTTTTATTTAACGCGACTACAAGATCCGTTCTTTGTACGACCAAACACAAGTTTGATGCCATTCCTTTTCCCTGCGTTGGACTGAACACGCGTTGGTTAAAAACAGAGCTTCCCCTTCGATCAAACACACACTAAACAAAACGTACAAACAGTGAACTTTCATCTAAACGGGTAACCCAGTCTCCAATGTATTTTTCCGACACCATCCAAAAGGACTTCTCAGCGTGCGGCGCCACCAGCCCACGTCCTGAAGATTTGTCTTAAAACAGCCACCCACAGAGAGCGATGCAACCGTTGCTTCGCTGAAATCCAATCATCTCTGCACAAAACTGTCAGAAGCCGACGGAGCGAAGCTCATCCGCGCGCTCATCATCCTCAGCAGCATCCCGAGCGGACGGCAGTCCGTCATCGCAAACCGAATGGGGCCCGGCACGTTGGAAAAAGTGCTGAACCCCGTTGGGACCGGACGAGTGCGCGCATCGAGCGAAGCCCGTCCCTCACGGGGCCAAGAGTGGCTTTTTATTGTGACCAGGCCAGGGCCCGTCTGTGTACCAATCATGCTGTTTAACCACCTGGGCCACACCTGTCAGGTGGATACCTTGGCAAAGGAAAAAGATGCTCATTGGACACACTTTGGTTACATCTTGTGAACAACGGGAGCCAGAGCCAGACAAGAAGTTCTGTTCATAATGGTGTCCATGGTAGTGTTGGCGAGACCAAATGATGCAATACAACACTCGACCAACCGAGGCAGGAGGAGTCAGAAGAAGAGGCCGTCCCAAACGTAGCTTTCAGCTGAAACATTAGCTTGTTTGGAGGCGGTGGCTCTGTGTCATTGGTGGAGATATGAACGTGTCCGATTCCGTCACGTCTGTTGAATTGTGTCCAACCTTCTCGTCTGAAACAAACATTTGGTCTCCATGGCTCCCAAAGTCCTCATTGCTGCCAGCTCTGTATGAGCATGGAGTGCAGACAGCAATCAACTTCATCAGAAGGATTTTGGATTTATTCACCTCCTACCTGCAGCTCCCTATAACTCGTCCCCAGTGGCAGCTGAGCACAGCTTCAAGTAGGCCGAGGGTATCTTTAAATTCCACTAAGAGAGGAAGGGAACTCACTAAAAGAGTAAGCCTGGTAATATATAGGGCTGCGCTTACGATTCATTTCATCCTTGATTTATAGTTTGGTGTATAAACTGTATAAAAATGGGGAGAAATGTCCCATCGAGTAGATCTCTTTGCATTGCTCATTCTGTCAGAACATTAGTCCAAAAAATCCAAGATTGATCATTTAAGCAATGTAATTAACACGCTTGGTTTGTAAAGTACTTTTTTTTCATTTCATTTAAATAATATTGATCTGTGTCTATGCCTTTTCATCACTTTCTCCTTATTAGTGTAATTTGGAGGGAAATGATGAATCACACAGTAAAATGTTGACTTCTCCGTCAAGTGTGAAATAAATAAGTGTTATTCTGTGTTTTAAAGCCTTTAGGGCTGCAGATGTGTTGGTCAAACACACAGCTTACCCCCCATTAACCTTTTTGATCTAGACTCAACAAACCATGTGGTTGCAAGAAACAACAAAACAAGAGGTAGTAGTAGTTCTGCCAAGAGAAAGCCTTTCTGTACCTTGAGGCACCCACCTTGGACCCCCGGTGTACAGATGAAATACAGTATTACTACATACAGCACACAAGCCCCCGAAAATGAAAAATCGTTGAGCATTTAATTGCCATTTTGATTTAAAAAAGCATTGCTCTCCCCTCAGTGGAATCGCTTTCCCGCGACCGCGATCCGGTGCTCCGCCCCCTCCCCAGCTCCGAACGCGTATTGACTATCTGATGGCCCCAATGAAATCACATGCTTCAGCCTGGTTAAGAACCCCGGAGTGACGATGTCCTAATAGAGGAGTCCTGCTCAAGGAGCTGGAGAGATGCTGAAAAGGAGACACTTGACAGAGCGGCTGCTTTGGAAAACTGATGAGAAACGACGAGATGCCGCGAATGTGATCCCCATACCAAGTCGCCCCCACCCCCCCCCCCAACCCCTCGTTTCGCGGGTTCGTGTGAAAATTGGAACCTTGTAAGTCGAGCGGGCGAGGTCTTGAATGAGCGCTGCCTCACGTCTGTAACTCATCCGCGATGCTATCGCGGCGCACGCCGCCGCCGCCGCCGCCGTGAATACCAAGTCCCATCCGCGACCGAGCTAAACGCTCGCACCTCAGAAGTGCATTACCAAGGTGAGAGGCCTATCCAATCCCTCCAATCAATTGGCCTCAGGCAGGCTAAGGGGTTTTCACACGGTGGGGGGGCAGTGCTGCTCCCTACATTCAATAATGCAGCCCGTTAGCTCAACGCTTTTATCCAACTGGTGTTTTGCAGATATTTCCGCTGTTATTTCATTCCATCATTTATTCTCGAGCTTGAGACGACAAACATAATGGCTGGATATTACGCTGCTCGTTGCGTTATTCATTTTTTATTCATCTCCTGAAGTATTCTCTTAACATAACCCCTTAAAAAACAAACTGCTTTGTGAGCAAAAAAAACACCTAAATCTAACCGTAAAGAGCAAATGGAAGTAATTAGAAAAACGGAATCCGGATCAATCAATCAATGTGAAGACACATCAACACTTTTTCTAGATTATCATATTAACGGATCACTCGAGTGGAATCATTTAACCGGATTAAGATCGAGGCGTTTAACTTTTGGAGACGATGCTGTTTACATACACATCTTCTTTCGGCCCAGTTAGGTTCTTCCAGCTTTTTTTTTTTCTACTGTGATAAATCACATGGTGAAATTGCTTTTTAATAAACCGCCGAGTTGTTAAATTTTACACCCGGCTATCTCACATCCTCACATCCGGCCTCCGTCCCTGGGTTGGGTTTGACGAATCGAGAGGAAGTTACTCGGATGTAATATAAATCTCAGGGCGGCAACGGGACACGGTGTTTATGACAAGGATGGACGTGACTGATGGTGCTCGCAGACGAGGGGCTCGACGGGGCGGCTTGATTAATAAACACCCGCCGGCCCGCTTTGAATACCAGACGAGCCTTTGTGAAATGTGCGCGTTAAAGTAAGTGCAGTAGTTAATGCAAAAGTACTCTTTCAAAAGTGGATTCTATTTAAGATTCACCGCAAGCATTTACCGGAAGATGATTAGCAACCAGGAACATCCGCGGGGCCCCAAATGTTCTCCTAATGTATCACAGATGAAGCAAACACAGATGTGCCGGCCAAATAATGAAATTATATTTAACATTCGGCCCCCCGATTTAACAGGTTGCCCACAAATCTCAGCCCCTTTCTTCTGACATAATTTGGTTTTGAACCCCGGCTAACATCCCTTGATTAGATTCCTCTATTGATTCTGCAGCAACCGTGAAGGTCCGACCATCACTTGACACGCAGAGGCTGACCTTCAGAGAAGCAGACGGTCGTCTCATTCCATTTGAAGACGATCCTTTTCTGGAATTGATGTTTCTGGGTATTAGATGTTCTCGTTTCGACTTTTGTTAAAAATAAACCCTCCTCTTTGGAAACGGGGAAGGAATATGAAGCAGTCACTGCGGAGGAAGATCAGTTTGCTTGTCAGAAAGAGTAATATACATCCCCAGAAAACAGTTGTTTAATGTCCTCCTCGGCTCCCAACGGAGCTCTGCGACGTCGGAGAAGAACGACCCTGACGATCAGAGGCACTATTTTGTAGCAGAAAGCCTTTTTTTTGGAGCAAAAAGGGGAAAAGCAGCTTAGGATTAATGAAGAATCAAATATTTAGGAGCTCAGGGCTCAACACTGATGTGCAAAAGCCACATCCAATGGCGGCCATTGTTAGACACCGTGTGTATTGCAGGTAAACGCAAGCTTAATAATGGAATTAAGACTCTGCAGTTCTCTGAGTTTCAGTCCTGCTCAACAATGCCGGGTTGTTCATCATCATCAAAGAAGTGTCCTTTGACCTCACAGTCACATCTAACATTCGTTCCTGCGTGCTAACACGCATCAGACCCCTGGTCATTTGCCTTCTCATCAAGCGTGAAGCGGGGGTGGGGACTGCAGCAAGCTTTCACTGTCTACTCTAAAGTTAGTCACCATTTCAAGGTTAATTGCAAATCACTTTGAAAGGAGGGGGAGGGGATTGGATGAAAAAAAAAAAGAAAAGAAAAGATGACAACAGACCAGAAAGCTTTCAGGTGTCGTGCAAAACACTCGGGTGCTGGATCCGGAGCGCCCAGCGGGGGGGGGGGGGGGGGGGCGCGCTGCCTTCAGACGGATCGCACTCCCTCCAAGGTTTAATTTAGTGAAACGCGACGGAGCTGTCGGTGACATGAAAATATAATTTGCACTTCGCACTCGTTGGGCTAATGGCGCATGCGGCAGGTGCAACAAGCGCGTGCATTTCATTGCATTAAAATAATAGAAAGGAGTTGAAACGCGTGGCTCACCCTGCATCACCCTGATTGCGTCAACGACAGCTGACGGGCAGACATAAACACGTCACCCTTTTATTGCACCACCTTCGTGGGTGCACTGCGCTCTGGCAGAGACCCCCCGCGACGGGCAGTGCTGTCGGGGGGGGGGGGGGGGGGGGGTGCGTGAATCATAGTCGGCGTGATGAGCGAGAGGAATCAGCAGCAGATGTTGGTCAGGCAGCTCTGAAGCCGCTAACAAGGAGCCGGATACAACTGTAGCAGCAGACAACCCCCCCAGAAATAGGTAAAAAATTGGAAAAAGGAAAAAGCGAGAGCAGTGTTAGGGCTTAGAGGAATGTATAATGCATGACTATAATAAGTCAGTCCACAACAAGCCGAGGACAGAAGAGGCAGAACCAGGGACTCAGACAGTAACTTCCCCTCTAATGCATCAATAAAGTAATTCGCATTTTCATTTCTGTGGGATTTTACTCATTTAATTCAATTTCAAGGTGTAATCTACCTTGTAATGTTTAAATTGGCAGCAATCCTGTAAAGCTGCATAATATCACGTAGCAGTAAATAATATATCACACTGGAGCCAACTAGAGTTTAATTTGCATGGATTCAATTTCATACCTGGTGGAGTCGTCTTACCTGCCTGCCAATGTCTGCTGCTACTGGTACCAGCCATTCACTCCACTGGCTAAAAGTACTTCTTCAGTATGCATCACCTTGTGTCTTTAATACAGATGTAGGGAGATATTGAGATTATTCAAATGCAGTGTAGAAGATAAGCCTTAATGAAGAGCTGAGGGTGACCTTTTGCTTTCTCCAGTTTAAGCAGAAGTCTGCATTTAATCCATTAATTAATAAAGGACACCACGACTTGGAGAAATCCAATCGCCATCGACGGGTCGATATTTCCTACCAATCACGTCATCTCGTGTAGTTGAACGTTTAGTTCCTGTAGAACCGTTAGAACAACACGTCCGACGTCAGATTTGTGAGTTGTGATGCGCAAATCTCCCCGTTTGACATTTTATAGAATGACTGGCACTCTAATTAAAATAATAGCTTCCTCGGTGCTGATTCATACACATCTAAAAAAAAAATAACTGAAAAAGACTGACAGATGGCGAGGCAGAGGAAACAACGCCTCATCAGGCGGAGTTATCACTTGACGAGTGAGGAGTAGCTGCTCGATAGATTCCAGTCCGTTCTCGCTCTCTCTTTTTGTTTGATGAGAGCCGACAGATTCGTACCTCGGGTCCTCCCTTCATTCCCGCCCCTTGACTCCTCTTCTCAGGATGAAAGCTTCCGCTTTTCAATCCGCCGCGCTGAAACAAGCCCACCTGCCCGCTGGCCGCCGGCTTCAGTGGGAGGAAAAAAAAATATATAAAAAATCAGCCGCACAGAAACCGGTACGGAGTTGAAAAATTGGCTTAAAATTTCTGCGCTCCTGATCTGCCATTAACACGACGAATGCACCAATAACACCGTATGTGGTCCGGGATCCTGCTCTATGTGTCGCATGTTCACGTCCTGCTCTGGGGGATTTTGTGCAGGACATATGGAAATATGAATTCTCAAATGTTGAATTGGCAGAATAAAAAAAAATAAAAAAACGAGTGCTTTTAATCCTGTGCCACCTGATGGGCTCCTGAATAAATACGACTAGTAAACTGTGAGCACGTGATCATTGTCAACCTGCTTATTTAGCTTAATGCGCCGCTGTGCAGGTCTTGCATCTACATGAGGGGTGTCCTTACTTTGCATCCACCCCCTGCTCCCCCTCCCTCTGGACTGGCCGATGGAGGAGAGGCGGAGGGGGGGGGGGGGTAAATTTGCTAATTAGCATTAGCGTTTCCGTTAGCTCGCGCAGTCGACCGCGCGTTACGTGATTATTCGTATCCAACTCGACGACCTGTCGATCAATCGTCGATTCGAGTGAGATTCCGTAAAAAAAAAAAAAAATCACACCAACATAAATTAGAAGCTGGCTGAAAAGCAGTGAGCGCTGGATCAGAACCGGAGAGGCAGGCGGACGTGTTGTCTTCGGGCCTGATCAAATGCAAACCGAGCGTTTCTCCCTCTCGGCTTTCTTCTCCTGCGCGGACGTCGGCTGCGAGCAGAGCGAGGAACCGAGGAACCCAGCGAGCCAACCAAATTAGGGCCTGGTGTTTACATGGTTTTTTTTGACGGCTTCTAAGCGGAGGGAAAGGAGCCCGAGCGTCTAACGGCGCTGTCTGAGCAGACCCGCGGGATTCAGAGGAGGGCGCCAATTTTGATTCTTCTTGTTGTACTCTGTTCTGTAATAGGAACGGTAATGAGACCAGAACAGAAAGACCTCCTGCCTACTCTGAGTGATTTCTATTTTTTACCTGTCAGTATTATGCAAAGAGGACGCCCGAACCCAGCGTGTCTGGAGTCTGGAGACGCAAAGCGAGCAAATTAATAGCAGCAGGCCCAATTTCTAGCAATGCCCTCCATCATTTTTAGAAAAACCAGCTAGAGCATCCGTTTCCTGTTCTTCAGACATGAGAGATGAATCCATCAATCAACCTGCAGGTTAATGCTGGAGGTCATACTCCCTAAGTTTAGGTTCTTAAATATTGATCGTTGCCGGTTTTCTTTGTATTCTATCGTGTGAATGTGGTTTTCTCTTTCATCTTAAAGTGAAATGGGGGTAAAATGTGCCTCCTCGCTCTTTGCATGTTGACCTTCGGGGGCGGTGAGAAATGTCACCCACCTGGACCACCTGGACCAGGTCACAGCATCTACGTCTGGGATCCTACTACTGATATCGTGGTCTTCAGCGCCGAGCCCTCTGGCCGCTTCCCACCTTCTCAAACAGTCCCGTTCCCTTTGTGGGAGTCACTGGAGCAGAGAATGAAGAGGAGCCATCTTTGTGTTTGCTTTGCAATATTTAAAGGAACTAATGATTACAGTTAAATTATTAAAACCTACAAGTTCATTTCCAAAGATCAAAGATAAACCAGTTTTTTGGCACAAATATTATGTTTTTTTTTCTAGAAATCTAGTAAGATATTAAAAAAAGAAATCAATAGAATCTTCCTTCCACCTCTGAATTTCCAAAAGTAATTTGAGTTGACAGTTGGCAGGGACACAATCATCTCGTTAGTGAAGACAACTGAACCATCTCCTTTGCTACTGACCCTACTTTGAGTTTTATTTTTCTGTTCTTTTAATTTACTGATGTTCGTGGACTAATCCCTATTAGCATTGGATGAATAGCCTCATTCTTGCTGAACAGAGTCAAAATATCCACAGAGCGCTTTATTTGAATTCACAAATACAAATTATAACCGACTTTACATTCTCAAACTTATCTTATCTTATGGGGTTTATCATGATACTGAATAAAAACTCATTTAACTAAATGCAAAGTTACTGACTCAATTCTATCGTTGACCTTGGAGGTTTTGAGATGGTCTTCATGCCTGGATCAAACACCTCTGCTCCTGACTGTGTGTGTGTGTGTGTGTGTGTGTGGCGATTTCCCCGTTCACTTATTAATATTAACGGGGGATGAAAACCGTCTCACTGGCTCACCTATTTAAACACGATGAGATTCACACTGGAGGGAAGAGGCAAGATAAAAAATGTATTACGATTATTAATTCACACTTATTCTAAGAAAAACATCACAATTGTTCTTCTCATCTCCCAATGGTATTCTGACAAAGACTTACAGAATGTCAGATATATTGTCAGAAGTGCAATATAAATGTATTTTGGCACCTTCATCTTTATTGGCCATGCACGCTCATGCACACATTTGACATTTCATCCGTCACGTGACCAAAGTGTGGTTTCCCTGCAGATTACGCTCAATGTTTGCTTAATATTCTAGTTGAATTAAATAAAGACCAAAGTCAACTGCAGTCAAACATTTCTAAATTATGCAAGCGAGGCGAAAATTGCAACATTGCACCAAGTTGGGCAAAGCCCCTCCCCCCCCCCCCCCCCCGAGGGGGTCCTCCAGGTGGGGGCTGGATTGGTCGAGCAGTTCCCGGGACACACGTAGGACACACGGACTTGAAGGCGGACGGACGGACGCACAGATATTCATGCGCTTTATAGTTTAGATTAATACATCTGCTTCAAGGGCAGCGTGTCACCGCTGCAGCAAAATATGGCCTAGAGACCAAGTTTTGGTATTAAACTAAAACCCATTTTACATGAGCAATTTCAACAAATCTCTGCGACTCGGGAAGAAGTTGCCTCGGGTTAGAAAGGAAACCTTGAAGGTTAAAAACGTGCACGGCTGCATGCTGTGCACCTCATTGTAGCTGATTGATACAATAAATGCACACGTTGTTTATCATGCACATTCCAGTGTACGTGCATGTACCTGAAGCTGTGATTTTGTGGGATTTTAATCGTCTCTTTGAAGAAGGTCCTTCCGGCCCGGTGATCACGTGAGACACATTGTGCACCAGCATTGAGATTCAGGCCCCGTGAGCGTGACACACACGTGAGAGGACTGTCCCTGGAGTTGGCCGTGACATCCGATTTCCACGATCTCCTCCCGGATCCACCGGGGACGAACGGATGAATTCCTCCCCTCGGCCGACGGCCCCCTCGTTAAGGTGGTTTCAGAGCAACGCCACATAATCCCCGCTCCTGTCGGCCGGAGATAAGACGCCATGCACATTTGCACAGGTGATTAGCAAATGGAAACAGAATACTCAATGTGGTAGATTTGTCTGGAAGATGGAGGCCAAATGAAACGGTCGAGGGGGGAGGAAGGGATGGGGGGGGATCAAAGGGAGGGCAGCCACAAGGTAGCTGATTGTGTATCACCTGGAACCCACCAGAGAACAAATGCACTGTAATAGCCCAGCAGCCGGGCTGCTGCTCTGGCCGTGTCGAGGGGGGGGGGGGGGGGGGGAGTTTTTTTTAAATTCGAGCAGACTGCTACATTGTTTCGGACGTCTGGTATTTAATTGAACACCTGTGCGAGCATTCATTAGCTGCGGAGCACATGTCGCCTCCACTCTGTGAGCACAGTGGGCTTTTTCAGGGACGCTGGTCTTATTTTGGTCATCTTTGCAGCTTGCTCATCAGTCTTTGTGGTGGTTTGTGAGCTGGTTTGCAAGCCTGTGCAGAAAATCGCCCAACAACAGGAAGCACTCGCTAAAGTACAACCTCTCATCGGCGTGCACGACTAAAAAAACGACTCAAATCTGTGTCACGCATTATAAAAGAACATCTTAGTCACAGCGTTTGTTGCAGCACAACTTCAAGTCAAAGAAATACTTCCAGTCACGAAGCCCCTCTTCCGTGCCCGCCAGGAGCAACGTTGTTTTTTTGAAACCTAAGATCCATTTGTCCTCCATGTAAAAGCCGATCATGAAAGCGCCCACGCGGCCAGAAGAGACCCCCCCCGTGGCGGGCGGGTCACCTTGGTCTCCCATTAGGAGCTGAGATTAGACATCCATCCCGCCGAGCGGCTGATGATGGCGTCCCAACGTGTTCCACGTCACGAGCGATCAATGGGCGCCGACACTGTGTTTGATGAACGTGGGTTGGAGGTCACCACGGTGTTTCACCAGTAACTCCTTACAGGTCGTCTGCTCCGACCTCCGCACACCTCTGATTATTATGCTAATTAGAGCCGAGACAAAGATTGAGGATATTTAATATTCATTCTAAAAGACAAACTCAAGGATTCAGACTGGATAAACAATGCTTATTTCCAAGTGAGCGGATATTTCCGTTTGTTACAACCACGTGGGAGCAGATTTATTGTATTAACCATGTCCAACCATAAAAACAAGTTCTACTCATGGAGCGCGTGTGAGAAGTGGACCTAATCGAGCCCTCATTTGTTCCTAAACTGCCGTCATGGAGCCTCAACTTCACTGTTTCTGCCATCAGCATTTTTGGCAACTGTTAAATGTTACAATTAACCTTCACGAAGTGAAAAGAGAAAAGGTCAAAGTTTTAAGACGTGCAACGGTGTGGACCTGTCAATCAAAGATTAAACCAAATGTGACTCTACTCTACTCAGTGGACATGCGGCTCACTTGAATAACCGCAATACTAAAAATATAGGGACATTTTCCTCTTAAACATTTGCTCAAGATGAATGATTTAATGGCCCCCCGAACGCACCACGGTGGCTATTATTAGAAGCACCCTGGTCCTCCTCTGCAGGTGCACACAGTGCAACAGCTGCTGAGACGAGGTTCTGGTTGGTAGGTCCTTCATTCCCCGTGACCACACTCAGCCCTGCGGTGATGTAGCTTCTGTGCCTTCGGGGGTGGGGGTGGCGGGTGGGGGGCTCCCGCTCTGCCATCGTCAGACGGTGGAGATAAGGGCTGATGACCTGCAGAGTGCAGCATCTGAAGGCTTTAAATGATGACCCCCCCCCCCGTGTGGGGAACACTTCTTTATATAAATATTTCATGTCTAACAAAAGTATTAAGTGCAATATTAGTTTTACAAAACGTGTGTAGAATTAGTTAGAAACAAAGGAATGTTCCCACATTGTTTTTTATAGTATTCTATTCCAACACACTTTAGTTTGATTCTATTTGAATTTAATTGACTAACGAATGTAGTATTCCCAGCTGCGCTTGTTGGTTATTATTCTTAATTATCTGTTTGATTCGTTTTTTTTTTATTTTTTACAAAAGGTACAGAATGTTCTATTTGTAAAACCTTTATGATTAAAAAGAAAAAGTAATGGATCTTGCTGAATTTCCATTCATTTGGATAATCACAAATCCGTATTACTTCTATTACTCCTGTTCTATTTGCTGCAGTAATCGCAGCACGTTTAACATTCGTTGTCCATATTTAAGCAATAAGGTACGAGAGGCTGTACTTTATCGATAATGTAACAGTTGGGGGGTGTTGTTGGACTGTTAAAACGTCTCTGGAGCATTGCTTGGATGCTTTTATAAACTTAAGACAAAAAGGAGTTGGATTTCGGCTGGTGAAAGTCATGTGATGATACATTTATGCTCATTTACAAAAAAAACATCTCACCTAATTGCTTTTTTATCTTTCCACTGGGTACAATGCAAAATGTTTTCAGTTTCTTCTACAATACACCATTAAATAACAATAGACACGCCATTAAATAACATGGAGTCCCGTTATTTTCAGTGTGGGAATCCCATTGATTCCTAGTTGTATTTTAGTTAAGGATTTCTTTTGGTTATTTTATGCATAAAAAATAGCGCACTATCCTTTTTTATATCCTTCAAATTTGCTTTCTGCCAACCCCCCCCCCCCCCCCCCCTCCCCCTTTATTCCTCACATCTATTTCTCAGGATCGATTTATCAGCCCGTACTGTGTAATTTGCACACTTTGAAGCTCCCTTTTAATGCTTTTATGAATATTTCAAAGTTCATCCAGTGGAACGAAAAAGGAGGAAAAAAAGGAAAACCGGCAAACTGAGGCTGACTCTTTGTGGCTTATCTTTGAATCTTAAAGGTCATGAATGAAGAGAAGACCCAGAGAAACGAGGATGCGATATTCCCCCCGACTTTGACACTCACACAAAGAGACGCGAGGGGGGGGGGGCCTCAGTGAGGAAGCTGAGGGACACTTTGAGGAGCCACCAAATGTTTAATGTACTCGACACGTATTCAAGCAGCATTTGTTGTGTGCTTTATGTACACGACGCGCATTCAAATCCTTCATTCACAGCAAGCAGAAGAGCACGCAGAGTCCTTGGAACTATTTTTAAATTTGAGTCAGCATTAATTTGTATAATTAGACTGTATTATTATCGTATTTGCAATTGAAATGATTCCGAGTGGAGTTTTAGTTTTAGTTTCACATCGTGACCGACACGTGATGCCGTTTATAATGTTGGAACATATCAAAGTATTATTCAGGGCTGTTGTTTATGATTTAATTTATCACTCATTATTTCTTAAATTTAATTTATTATTTTGTGCATAGTTTGACCAAACAATCCTCAGTCCTTATGCCCCACATATTAAAATATTGTTTATTATAGTGACTAAAACTGAGCAGGTATGTACTTAAATTATTACTCATCTCTTTTTTTTGTGGATCTGCTTTTTAATTCATTCCTTGACCTCTATATCATAAGGATTTAAATGGTAAAGATCCTGCGGTGGTTATAATATATTGTAATTTAACAAAAACCCCAAATCCAAAATGAACAACTTTTAATCTATTTTCATTAAAGGACAAGGGGAGACGATTATTTCATTGAGGATATGGATTTTGATCCTGAGATGAATGAGACATTGGTACAATGGCCACGTAGGTTCGGGGATGAGTGATCGTCTCGCTGCTTCCGTTTAACGGGACTCATTCCCCCAAAAAAGGGATCTATTTTTGGCTGCATAGCAGACATCGCTAAGGACTCTTCTGTGATGAAAATGTCTCGCGTGCCCAGCGTGTAATCCTCCCCCCCCCCCCCCCATTTGTCCAATTCGGGAGGAGCAATGGGACTCATCAGGCATTACGTCACATCTGCTACTGAAGCACATTGTTCCATCTCCAGAGTGAGATGACAGTTGGAATCAATTCCACGCAGACAGAAGCCTTTGTGTCTCTGATTCGCAGCGACAGCCGGCGTTCTGTGCTCCCCGTGTCAGAACAACTCGTACCAACACCTTTTTTCTAATTGGCTCGTGCGGGGCGGCGGGGGGGGGGGGGGGGGGATTTAGGAGAAATTGTTTCGCTCACCAGCCCGTCTCCTGTTTTTCAAACAAACACCATTTAGAGTTTAGAATGAGGTCAGTGGACACTTGGCCTTGTACGCTACTATTCAGACGCCAACTATGCAAATGTGCAATTCTTTTTCTTTGTTTAAGACACAAGTGGCATTTCAAAGTGTTTAAAGACGGCACCAAACGGCAACCTTTCGAAATGAAAACTCATTAGAGCTTCCCAATGTGCGACGCTTAAATCAAGCAGCATTTCGTTTATCGTCTTCCAACCCTGAAGAAATGTGCCTTCAAAAGTGCCCCCTCGGAGGAGCTCATGGGTGTTGCTCTACAGGTCGAATTGTGATACTCGTCTTCTTGTCAGATGCCCCACGACCCCCCCCCCCCCTTTTTCACGCAGCCTCCTACGCGCATCTCATTTTCTTCTCTGAACCCGTCGTGCAGAGGCTTAGCCGCGCTCGCTTAATTAGCGTCACTGAGGAGGCCGGATGAGCGCCGAGCGCTGTTGACACTTGTTGTCGTTTTTTTTTTTCCTTTCTCCACAGACGAAGAAGAGTCCCCTTCTCAAAAAGGTCGTTTCGGAGGCTTGTAATCAGCTCGAGTGGCTCCCGCTCTACTACGCGTGGTCAGAGCGGGGTAAACATTTAACCGGGTACCGATCCGGAGGTAGCGAGGACTAACAGCAGTTTGTAATCAGACGATAATGGACCACGTAATTATGCTCATTACAGGGGGGGGAGGGGGGGGGGGGGGGGCTGCATGATGATGGCAAAAAAGATAATTGGGATTCATTTTCACAGGCTGCTGTTTTCTGCAGCATTGTGCAGCGCCCTCACGAGGGAGGCCCAAAACACCCATCGCCCCCTGGTGGCCGGAGGGGTTTGACACCATCTCGATTTGACGCGGTTGAGTTTTCTAACTGTGATCTACTGCCTGCTAAAGGTCTAAAAGTCTGGAAGATCACAACCGGTGGCTTCAGGTGCAAAAAGTCAGCCCACGCTGCACAATGGAGACAAAAAAATCTGAAACCTCATCAGTCACCCTGCAGGTACTTTTCTCGTACTTTGTATTTTTAACCATTCAGCTTTTAATATTGGTCGTTTACTCGTAGAGAACAAATACGGCTTCTGAACAGTTTCTGAAGCTCCTCACATACAGGTTGGTCGTCCTCACCCGTGTATTGAGACCTTTGCGAAGGAAGCATTGCTGACGTCGACACTCAAACACACTCAAAAGAATGGAGGAACCTCCAGAGCGGTGCCACTATAGAGCCCATTCACACTCATTGCATCTTCCGTTAGTAAGAGGTGAACCTTTTAGAGGGCACAAGGACTGTTTCATCCCCTCCATTCAGGGCAAGAAGGACACTTGCTTTCCTTCTTCATCTGGCCGTGTGCTGAGGAAACTATCAGGAGGAATTAGGGACAAGAAGACGTTGAAGGACACCAGATCAGATGGTTGGGTCCTATTTGATGCTTGAGTGCGGTGCAAAACATCAACTCGTTTAATACCTGCTCGTTTTGTTGATAACATTAATTAATTTCAAGGACATTTGCATGCTGCCAACGAAGGCATTGATTGTCAGGAAGACTCGTGGCCTCGGACCCCTCTAGCACGTCTCCATAATTGCATTTCTGCTTTTTTTACACTGTTTTCAGAACTATTGGAGACACAGGGGCCTGAACGGTCCCAGAATGCAATTAAATCAAATATTTTACAGCATGTGCTATGGATGATCTGCAGAAGCGATCAAGTAGGGACCCGCGTGCAGAACCCTGAAGGTCTATGTTCATAGAACAAAACAAAACATGTCCAGTGCCCTCTAGAGTGAATGTGCCCGCGAGCACACACACACACACACACACACACACAGCCACTTGATACACCAGACCATCGCCGTCACCACGTGGTTTAAATCCAGCCTCTGATCGGCGCCACGGACCGAAGACAAAGAGCCTCGTTTATCAGCGCTGATCTCACGGCCCGCTCTGGACTGAAATGATTGATGCACAAGAAGGTCCGACTAAAAACATCAGAGCTGCCAAATGTTGTCATTCTTCACGGAGCCAAAGAGCTGCCCACAGGGATCTCTGCCACAAACAGAGCTGCATTAACAGAGTTCTTTGTCGCTGCGTAGCCGCCAGTGGCCCTTCATTGAGGACACAGACGCTGTCTCTTTCACTCAAGTCCAATTTTCAGTCTCTTGCTTTCGAGTGTCCGCGGTGTGAGCCGATTCCCCCGGAGGACAAAGGCTGTCTCTTTAGCCACTCGCTGCGCAGTGTCCACCTGTGTCCACCTGCGTCCACCTGTGTCCCCCCCTGCTGCCGAGCAGCTTTGAGACTGCTTCCCTGGAAGCAGCTGACTCGTACTTTGACTCGCGCATTGGGTGACGAAGGTAGGATGCAAAAATATTTAATAGGGCCGGGACTTGATTAAAAATATTAATCTAACTAATTAGAGGCTTTGTAATTAATTAATCGAAATTAATCGCATTTTAATTGCATAAATATTTGACCTGAGAACAGTGAGAAGTCATTTTTTTCACATGGATTTTTATTTTTGTTCAACCAATTCCAGCAGACAAGTGTAGAAATAGCAAATTTAGAAATATAGTACTTTCAGAAATTCAGGTAGCCTATAGGTAAGTAGACCTTCTGTAAACTATGTTTTTTTAAGTAGACCAATACTTTCAAGTACATTCAGAACATTGGTTATTTTTTCAGACGTGGACTTAGTTACCCCGGTCCTTAAACCAGTCATCTGGTGCAGTGTGGGTTGGGTGTGGGTCCTTGTAACGTCCACGCTAGCTGCTAATTGTGTTGCGTTGAGGTGATACTTGAGGCTCGATGTGAATTCCTTGTTGCGCAGCTTGCACACAACCACGCTCTTATCAACGCTTCCATCCGTGTGTTTATTATAATAAGATTTCCCATTCACGGGGCCACCCGACACGGTCTCGTCAGCTTCTTCGTTCATGTTCACTGTGGTTTGTTGTTGTCTCAAGTCATGAACGCTAGTTGGTGCTCCAGTATAATCGGTCCTCCGAAACTCATCCAGTGAGAAACGTTCCGCGGTGCAAAAAAAAGTCTAAAAATGCGTAAAAAATGTTTAATGTGTTATTTTTTGTGTAATTAATTAATCTTAATTCACATTGTAATTAATTAATCGTAATTAACGTGCTAAAGTCCCGGCCCTAATATTTAATAAAAACACACAAGGGGGAGGAAGTGAAGCAGGAATGCAAAATAAAACAGGAAAAAAGTCCATGAGATACATAAAGAGGAAGACTAGCTAACGCGGCTGCAACACATAAACAATGAAGGTGCCAAATGTACTAAACTAGTATTTCATGTGGAAAGTTTTTTTTTCATCATCTGGGCCACGCAACATTTAAGTGTAAAATAAAACATGCGGCTGAGCCTTCTTTGCTTAGTCGTTGAAGGCAGGAACTTAATATGGAGTAGAATTATGCAGAATGTATATTACAGGGTTTATACTGTTAAATCTAATCCAGAAAGTATGTGTCACCAATAATCTTTCCATTGAGGAATAAGTCTGTTTAATCCAGTTACACGGCTCCACAGAGACGTCACGTGACGCCCATATCTCACCTCACTCTTATGCAAATCACCACTAAAATTGCATTTTCATCAGCGGTTATTTTTTTTTTTTTTCTTCGTGCTGTTAATATTTATGGCCAAGTGGGGCCATTACGGGAGATTTGGGAAAGTGAACGATGAGCCCATTTCAAAATGTCCCACGCCTCGGGGCAAAGTGGCTTCCCCACCCCCCCCTACCCCCACCAACAAAAATAATCAAGTGGTAGTTTATTCTTCAGACAAGCAATTTAAGAAAACTTCCGTTGCCGCCTCACTCGAGTGAAAGGAGGTACTGAGCCAGCAGAGTGCGGCACGAGGAGAGACGGATGCTCCCTCCACGCAGAAACGTGTTCCGAGGCGGGGTCGAGCTGGGGGGAGGACGGAGAAACACCCCCGCCCCCCCCCCCTCGGATCGCACTTCATTTCTCTTCCCCCCCCCCCCCCCCCCCCAACTGGAAAACGAAGCGAATGGGGGCACGGAAGCGACGTCTGTAAATGTAATGAATGATGAAGAGAGACCCAAACTTAGAGGAGCAGGAGACGTTCAGATTCGATCACAATGCTTAACACTCTGCATTTATTTACTGTTCAACCCGATCGCACACAGCCAAAATCCACCCTATTTTAATTTAGTGACAACATTTGGCTCAATTTAACTTGGAAAATACATGCCCCTGTGGAATGATGTTCGAAGCTCTTTTTTTTTTTAAAGCATACTGTCGGGGGGGGGGGGGGGGGGGGTGATTGTCAAACAGGTGGTGCTGTGTTCTGCTTCCTCCTTCTCCGTCTGCTTACCACAGAGTCAGAGAGGCCTTATTTCTGCGCTCTTAGCATAAATAGTCCGTTGGGTTCAGCTCGCGCGCTTCAGATGGCTGCGCAATTATCTAAGCAGCAAATAAAATCGCACTTTCACAAGGGCCGCTTCTCTTCTTTTGGAGGGTGAAGACCCTCATTAACCTTTGGGTCTTTCCTCGTCAGATCGTGGTGGCTCGTGAGAGATCATTTTCCGTGTGGCGAGAGTTCAGGAGAAGCCGCCCAAATGACCCGCAGATTAGGGTGGATTTTTACGCTTAATATGCTAATAAGTGTAATCGCCAATTCAAGGATCTTTGCCCCGTCCTCGCTTAAATGTCCCATCGTGTCGGCGCGTCGACCTAAAAGGCAGATATTTAGTGACATTTGTGTGATTCCAAAAATGTGCGGGAGAGAAAAGTGCTCAATCTGTGTCCCTCGAGCGCGACGCCATCATCAATCCCACCGCTCTGAGCCCAAATACTGCACAGCTTACGCACCGTCGGGCCAAAGTCGGAAAGAAAGCAATGCTACACGACGCGAGTTACTCATTCCGAGTACAAAGTAAAACCAGCAGCAGTGGCACCGACCCAGTAACCATTAGAACAGCCGCGACTCCACTGCAGAGGGTCGAGCTGTTAATAAACAGGTCGTTTAATTAAGGCATTAGAGACGCGCAAGTTTCTCCTTTTTACAGCGACACTTTAGCTTGTGTTAACACGTGTGTTCACCCCCCCACAGACACACAACTGTGCGCTGAAGATACACTTCAAAGGCTCAGAAACCATCATCACCTGAAATCTCCCTGATCCTGTGACACAGTGTTACGGCATAATCGCTGTGTGAAAGAAGGTGGTTCAGCTTGGCGGCTCAGAGTCATTTTGAGCCACTACTATATATATGAGTATATATAATTATCTCATGCTGTTGTACCTGCTTATTACTCATGTGGTAAACAACTTGCTGTTGATGCTTACAAAGTAGAATCATTTGCTCTCCTCAAGGTTATGGAAAACAGTAGAATATCCATAGAGTGTCCTCTATGAAGCGCCTGTGAACTTAAACGACTCAACCACCCGCTAAAAGCTTCGTCAGAACCTGCTGTGGTGGTCCGACAAAAAGCTGCTCGTCCCGCGGCTTGTGTGTGAAGGTTTGTTTTTTTGCCCGAGGACGATTTGTGGAAAAAACCAGCCCCAACATCGGGAAGCAAAGCACCCGAAGAGAGGAGCTTTTCCTCAGCACAACAAAGGCCCGTTTAACAGTTAGCTTGGCCTCAGGAGGCCTCGCCAGGAGAACATCACACCTGGCGTGCAACAACGGCGCGGCGACAGACACACAAAGGAGAGCAGAGCGGGACGCTGGGTCGGGCTATCGACTACCGGTGGAATTTATTGTTTTTGAGCGGCGTCCCTGATCAATACAGCCCCGAGAGGCCGTCGTACGTCCTCCCGCGAGGAGGGGGAGAAGGAGGAGGCGGAGGAGCTCCTCGCGCCGACCTGGACGCTGCGGCGGGTGCAGGTGCTCCCAACGGAACCAACACAACACCAATGAATCGGATAAAACAAAGCCCGATAGGAGATTTTATTAAAGAGTTGGCGAGGTGGCAAATCACCGACGCGAGTAAGAGCCGGAAAGCCAACCCCCTCCCCCCCCCCCAGTGAGATCAGCTGGAAAAGACAAAGGCCCCGTAGCTGTCAGCCCGCCTGGAATGAAACAATAGATTCAAACGGAGTCCCGCTCACTCCAAATTGATAATCCCGGCCCGCCGGCGGCGGAGTGGTGCAGCAGCAGAAGGCCAGTTAACCAGTAATCAAGTCACATCCGTCATCCAATTCAGGATCCCCCCCCCCCACCCACCACCTCCTCTTCCTCCTCCGTCCCCTCTGCCGGGCTCACCTCGTCCTCGCCTGTTTTCTCCTGAGTGGCCCTTTGGAAGTTGGTTGGGGGGAGAGGCTCCACTGATTTGCCCTTGATGTGTGAATTAGATGCATCTGCCCCCCCCCCCCCCCGGCCTCGCTCAGGGCAAAAGGGACAAAAAAAGATGCGAGTGGAGGAGCGACCTTTGTCCAATATAGCAAATAAGGGTCTATAAGCAGGTTATTGTAATGCAAAGTAATGCAAAGAGGGTTCATGGATGGAACGCTCTGCCACACTACTCCATGCTGACGTAGCACGCTGTGGATGGATGGGGTCCAGTCTCCGTCCAGGACACGGTCAAACCCTCCGTCCCAACATCAAGCTGCGTGTCCCTCCCTCACTGAGAGAAAAACGCTGTCCTGCTCCTAAATGGTGGAAGGAGCTCTCTGACGACATCAGGACCACAGAGAGCCTTCACATCTGCACACCTCTTCTGTACCTCGACTAGAAACACTAATTGTAGCACTTAAGTTGTACTTATAGTGGGAGTTTTCGCTTATCGTAAGTCGCTGTGGATAAAAGCGTCAGCTAAATGACATGTAACCCAATGTAAAAAATGAGTACCAGTTCAGGACCAGTTATCCAAAGTGTCCACATTGGAATGTTTGTGTGATGGCGTCCTCGCTGTGTCCCCCGTGTACGTGTGATGCGTTATTTACATTTCACTTTATTTATTGGTGGTTGTTTTCAGCCCTGATTCAATATGTGAACCCCGTGTTTGGTGGAAGGCCACAGCTCGAAGCTTCAGGGCCTCCCACAGCTTCCCGCACGCCACGGCCGCACAGCGGTGCGGGATGGGTCCGTCGCCGCGGTAACGGCACAGCGTGGTCGGGGTGTGTGTGTGGGCCGCCGTCCCTTTGGTAATTAACAGCTGAGCACACCTGCGCTGGGGTTAGAATTTGGCCGCCGGTTCACGTTGATCATCTGGACGCAGTCCCTCTTCGGGGTTTGTTTGCTAAAATGTGTGTGATGACAACAAGTGCTTCGAGTTCTCATGTGGCTAAAATCCTCCATTAAAGCACTTACCGCCTCCGCTGACCAATCACCAGGGGAGAAAACAAGTGTGTAACACCAGCTGCAGGGTCTCTGGGTTTGACTTTGTGAGACTGTCCTCTTAAGTGCTCCCATGGTCTCACAGCCATGCGGTACATCGATACCCACGTTCCCGTAGACGGGCCTCGCTCATGTCTTAACTCTAAATGTCCTTAAAGTGGGCTGATTGATGAATACTTCGCGCCATTCACTTGAGGCCATTGTTCATTGTTGGCATTGGGAAGACTGCATTATGACTCTGGTGCACGACCAAGAATTAATCAATTTTTTGAGAGGTTCAATGTGCTAAACATGTGAACAGGTTCTTCATTCAGACCACGAATTGAACATTTCAGTCATTAGAATGACTCAAATGATGTGCCAGTGAGCAAAAATGACCTCAACTACATCGATGCATCCAAGACAACGTAGGCTCCTAATAATAAGAACAGATTGTTTCACTGGTGTGAAACAGTGCAGACGTTGCATTAGACGTTGACCCCGCCCCCCCCCCCCCCCCGCGCTCCCTCCCTCCGCATCAGGGGAATCGCCCCATACTTCACAATAAGAGCATCGACGTGTGCCAGCGTTCCGCCTTTCAGAGAGCACAACGAAACAAACGTCCAGCCTCCATCCAGCTCGATGGGGGCGGAGCAGCACAACGAGCGGCGTTGGATGCAGCCAAACGCCAGGTTTAATTGAAGATGGCGGGTTCTCGGGATGCTTTTTTTTTTCTTAAGCCGCGATTATGTGCGAGATATTCGGTGGGTCTTCTGCCTCCCGGAGGCGGAGTGAGTCGCACCGACTCCCAAGAACCACGTACAGTAGAAGCTGAATGTCAGCGTCCCATTGAGGCCAAATGTAAGTCTTATGTAAAATACCCTGTGTGGGATTAGGGAGAATGGGGGGGTTCTGTTCTGTTTTTTTTTTTTTGTTCGCTGCAGATATGATCTGAGATTATCACGACAACAAAGGGAAAAGTCACTTCATTCTCCACCAAACAGTTTCCTCCATTTCCCTCTTGATCCATCGCATCTTCTTTAAAATTATTTCATTATATTCACTGGGGGGATCTGGTGTTCCAGTTAAAAATAAGTATTCAAAGGGAAGGTATTTTTCATATTGCTCCATCCTTTGATTTTCCAGTTTTTACCTTCCTGTCTAGAAATAGAAACGTTTCAAAGTGAACGCAGGGAATAATAGAGAGTTAAATGTCGAGGGAATAAATAATTGGCATCTACTTCTGCACGAAGAAGCCTGTGAGTAATCATTGAATTATTCATCCTAATATGTTAAGCATTTCCATATCAATACCTGAAGCCTTCATCGCTTTGTAGATCTTCCCTTTTCTGTAATGTTTTATCATTTACTCAATAAATAATAATATTAATAATGACTAACAATAGATCAGCGATTCTCCCACAAACACGTCAGGAGGTAGAAATCAATTATTATTATAATTTCCAAATGCATTATTAAAAAAAAAAAAATGGGAAAGGCAGAATATCTGCATTTATTGGCCATGTGTGAAATTGCTTTACACTTCTTTAATTTCATCATCTAAATGATGAAGCACTTACTTAGAGCTTGCTGTCCAGTTCACTATTCTGCTGATGCATCCATTTCCTCATTGATGGATGGGTCTTGTTACTGTTTGTAATCAGATTGGAATTTTATTAAAAGAAATTAGGAAGCCTTGCTTACTTATTACTTTGCTTATCAAGATGCATGTAGTTATTGCTTTAACTATTTCAGGGAGGGTTTAACAGAATATGTTGAGTAAACTAAAATGTGAAAATACAGTTTGCACATTTATTAACAAAAGTGAGCGGAGCAACTGTTCTTCAACAATTGGAGTGTCACCGCAAGTGTTTTTATGCCACAGCAGCACAGCGATAAAACCTAAGAGGGTCTTGTATCTGGTATCTGCTGGTGAGGAACAAAGTGAATCCACTAATAAGACAATTTCCCTCTCAGCTTACCTACAATTTATGGTAATACCAATTAAACATGAAGATTAACGTCGGCATTATACAGTATTCATTACATTTTCATATAGGAATTGGGGATATATTTTATTAAGTTAATAGATATCCTGGATATGTGGTGCATTACTTTGACCCTTTGTATAAAAAAAAAAAAAAAAACTCAATTAGCTTGTTTAACCGTGTCCCCGCAATCAAACAATTAAAAAAGACGCATGGATGCAATTAACATTCCCTGCTGTCCGTGAAGTGGTTCCAGCAGTTGGTTGAACAGGACTTCAGTTGCAGATGTTGGATCGTGGTCATGCTCTGCTAGAGGAATATATGGATTCTCCAGCAGGCCTCAGGCAGTCCCTCTTATTAAAACTATTTATTTGCCCCGCTTTTAATGGCATACTTAATCCAACCTGAAATTGGGAGTAGCATTTAAACCACTGTCTGCCCGTAATCTGCATGACGGCAAACAAATGGCCTCCCGTGCTTGAGCTGTCGGTTCCTGTGAGTGATGCTTTAGTAAAATAAGAAATATTTAACTTTTATCGTCATGTGTTGGAGGCAGCGGCCCATCATCGCTCCCCTCAACCCATACGTCTAGATGTTTATGTGACAACCGCATGTTGCGTGTGGGTTTCCTTCAGTTTTTGGTTCCAGGGCCTTTTCTCGCTGCAGTGTAGGTGGGAGTTTTTCACTGATCGCCGTGGCGACGGCACGTGAAAATCGCCGGTGACGTCACCCTCAACGGGACACTTGCCCAATCGCTTGAAAAAAAAAAGCATCCCAACAAAGGATCTGCGTTCAGCACAAACTATCCGCAGCTTTTGGCAGGTGGGAAGATGCGACGGCAGCTCATCTCGGGGGGGGGGGGGCGAAGGAACAAGATGTCTGCTGTCGCTGTGAAGACGGGCGGCCCCCGTCCAATCATTAAAAAACTCAAAACCTCCTCTTTTCTTTTGTTGCTCGGTGGCCTGAGTTTGTTTGTCATGGATGATATAATAAATCAGCATCACGCCAAATAAGGCCGATTAAACAGGGCCTTACTCTGGTTGTTTTAATTTACAAGAGCAGCGGGGGGAGGGAGGGAGTGGGGGTGGGGGGGCAAAGGGACACGTTCTCGGCTGTGTGCTTGGTCCCGTTAACTGGATTATGTGACGTGCGGAATGAATGATTGATGGCGCTCAGATTGGCGCTCCGGGTGGGTATTAGAATAAAGAGGTCTGGTATTAGAGGAGCCTCCAAAGGCACTGAGCCCGGGGGAATCCTTTCATTTGTCCTTGTCTGAACCGCCGGTTGTCTCCGGCGTATTTTTTCCCAAAATAGCAACAGGAGTAAATGTAAGGGGGGGGGGGGGGGGGGGGAGACATGAGATTACTCACCCTGCTAACACTCTGTGTTCCTCTGTGATTATTCTACTGGAGCTAATTGCTGAGCAGAAGATGGGTGGATACGAGCCTCGGTGTCCTTGTATTAACTTTTTATCTCTTTGCAAACGCGGCGCCCTGTTTTCGCCACGGGTTTGAGCTCCGAAGAGCCTGAACCCCTTTGAGTTTGTGTGTTTTTTTTTCGGGTTTGTTGATGTCGTCGTTTGCACTGCCACAGCGCCTCAAAATCCTGTGAGCTGGAAAAGATGAAACTAAGACCATGAGACTCGGCCCAAAAAAACCCGGAGAATAATCCGCGGGTGTTTACTCAGAAATGTGACTCAGATGGTCCACATTGTGATGATGTAATTAATGGTCAGAGAGGGCAATTTTGGAAAGGCCACACCCCTCACACTGTGGACACACACTTTAATGGGCTTCTAAAGGCCTCTTGGACCATGTGGGCCTGACAGAATAGATTTTACACCATTTCTTTTGACATGTTTCCTCAAAGGCAAAAGTCTGTGGCTCATTATTGGACCAAACTCAAGACAAACCTCGATTTATTTCAAGACATTGGCCGATGAACTTCTAAAGAACCGTCGAAATGAACAATCGTTGCACGTTTATCCAAAAGAGGCGAAGCAATTTTATTTGTGGAGCACATTTAAACAACCATGGAATTCGTAGCGTATCAAATTAAACCATTGAAACCACACACATTCCAAAGTGCAAAAATGGTGAATTAAAGGCAGCAGCAGCAAACAAAAGTCTTTAATCTGGATTAAAAGGAGCTGAGGGACGTTTCCTCCTCTCCGTGTTTAATTCAGAGTGTGGGAACAGAAAGTCGACTCGTCCCAGACGACCCGAGGGGTCGGGTCGGTTCATCGGTATCAGCTGATCAGAAATGTACTTTATAAACCAACAGCAGGATTTCTGGGTCGACCCTTTGTTGTAAAGAGAATGAGATCTGGAGTCATGTGATCCACTTTCCCGGTGAGGACTTTTTACAGAAGATATCATACGTTGACATGACATGGTTCAAACACATAAACTATTAGGTGCTTGTTGGACGGTTTACTGTTGGAACAAGCACCTGAAGTTGTGGTTTTCAGCGGGTAACAAGCTGCTTACATTTCCATTAAGAAGCAGAGTGTGGTCGGACGGATGAGAACTTGCTTGAACTGGCTGTGGATTTTAAATTTGACCTGTATCCTTCTGCAAAAAGGGCATGAACCCAGAAAAGCCACAATGTTCTTTTAGTATCAACAAAGCAAATGAACATGGACGGATTCCCCGGTTTCATATTCTCACGAAGAGCGTCTATCAAATATAACAAAGCAACCAAAGGTGGAAAGATGGAGAAACCAATGAATACAGTGGAGAGGAACCTTTCAACTTATCCAGTTAGGTCCCAGGGAGCCTAATGTGGACGGCCGATGATCTGTCATTAAGACAGAAAGAACGCCGCAAAGGGTTCGAGGTCAGTTGGACTTCCTGCCCGGGAGCCCGATGTTCCTGTCACCATCTGCAACGCGTCTTCCGTTACCCAGGATGCATTGTGTGCGCTTTGCTTAAAACCCAAACCAGTTTCCGTAGTCATATGACTCAGAGACTTCAAGGGTGAGGGAATATTTGACCTCAATAATCCGATCCAATCAACAACGCGCCCCCCCCTGCCCCCCCCCCCTGAAGACAGCCAGGGACTGATTTCAAACGGCTGACACGTCTGAAGTGGAACATTCCATTATGTTGGCGCCCTGATGGAGCAGTTTGTGATCACACGCCTGTTTGCCAGCCTTCGCGGACTCTCGGGGGGGGGGGGAGCGGTGCAGTCGTGATGCAGCTGTTACCTTTTGTTTGTTACAACGAGCAGTTTGCAAGCGGTCGCGTGGGGGGGGGGGGGGGGAATAATCCAGACGCCTCCGTGTCAGTTACCCTCAAATTATGGGTCATGGTGCAGACAGGAGGGACTCTCTCTCTCATGGCATCTTTCCCCCGAACCTGCAATGGCGGCGAGTCACAAGGTGGGGGGGGGGGGGGGGGGGGCTGGGGGGGATGTTATTTATGTATTTCCCAGGTGATTGGTTCATCATTGTGTTCGAGCTGCATCAGAAGTCTGAAAAACATCTCAATGGACACGTTCGTTATTCTTTGAAGTGAAACTTTTGCGTCTCACGCAGGTATTTTGCTAGTTAACCTGGATACATCCGTCCGAAATGAGCTCTCCTGTAATAGCGCCTGATGAAGAGTGAAATTGGTTCCCTCCCGCTGGTTGTTTATTTCCACAGGCCCCGTGTACAACGTGGTTGTTGCCTGGTGGCAAAGCAACGCACTTAGAAGTGAAGCAGAGCCATTTCACACCTTTTCCCAGCGTTAAAATAACCTAAAAAATGCTCCTATTATCAATGTAACGTGTTATTGTTTTCTTCCCTAATTTCCAGGGAGGGGGAGGTCGTAGGTGGCCTTAATTATGAATCATGAGCAATTAGAAAAGTCAAGCGTTATTCAAAATAATGAAGCTTTTTGGGCATGTTTGGCCTTGCGTTAATTTTCTAAGCAGGGCATCACATTGAGAGACACTTTATTTAAAACCACCTCCCAGAAGGGTGTCCTCGAGTCAGTAAACAAGGACGTTAGATTACAGAAAGATTCATTCTCCAGTTTGTAGATTAGAGTGGTGACGCGTAACTCTTATTTTAGATTATAAAATCTAATTATTTTGGATTTAAAGTCAATCAAGTCGTCTCCTATGTGGCCTTTGCTTTGGTCTGAGTCTCTCCACCGGTCCTTTAATGTCTTCTTTGTGCCCAGATGCTCAAATGGGGAAAACACTATGTCACTTGCACTAAAACATTTACTGTGGTTACAGTTCATGGGGAAATTCTGTCAAGTGATATTTTTGCCTCTGGAAGCTCAGTAATAAATGATGAGAACACACACTGGTCCCTTTCAATAGAGTTCAGCTTTGCAAAGAGAAAAGCACCATTTGGGTTCTCTGTATAATTTCTACCTTCAGTACTTGGATGGACTACTTCTACATTTAAATTGGAGATACAGGAGTATACCTCTGGTCTAAAGACCTATTTCTTTAAAGCGAGCCTCCACTATATTTGGTTGATTGAAGGGACTGCTTTTCTTCTTCTTTTCTTTTATGATCGTCTCTGAAACTGAGCAGATATTAGTTCCCTCCACCATCGCCCTTCCCTTTTAACAATAGTGCTTTTAACCCAGTTTAAAACACCCTCTTATCCCCAGAGGTGGCTTTTTTTTAAATCAGTAATTCTCCCAGCCAGCAGGCCCACGTTTAAAGGTGAAATCTCACTCCCTCGTTCTCTTCACAGACAAAGCTACGATGGGCTGGAAAGGAGGCTGAAGGAGGTCTTCAGTGAACGGAGCAGCATCCTGCACCAGCTCTCCAAGACGTCCAAGGAGCTGGACAGCATCAAAGGCAACCTCAAGGTGGGAAATGTACTGTTTTCTTTGTGGAAGATCAGGCTTGTTTTGGGGGGGAAACCCACGACTCTTTACTCTCAATCTCTCGCTCGGTTGGTTAAATGTTGATGTGCAAAGGTTTTTATGTTCGATTTGGGTGAGCCGGCCCACCGTCACGGTGCCTCACGTGGAGACGCTTCGTGCTGAGCAAGCGCTACGAGACGGAGGAGAACCGACAGGGTCGTCGCTTCACCGTGAGCGTCGATGCTCCGCTTTAAAGCAGCTATAATTCTGGCTCTCTGTTGCTCCAGATAATATGTTGGGGCGGATGTGTCTTTGTTAGCAAATTGATGTAGACGCATGCCTCGTGCCTGTCCTTATCCGAACACCTAACCCTTTTCTCACTAAAAACCTGTGGCGCTAGCATCGGCCCCGTGAATGTTAGCACGTCGCTATCTGAGCTAACGCATTCAGGGGTAGTGATGTTGACTTCATCGTCGCTTTTTTACAGAATCCCTCTGTGAACCTGTAACATTTTCAACAAGTCTAAGCTCTAGATTCAGTTTAGATTCAAACTAAACGGGTCCCTCCTGGAAACAGTGTCAGCAACACATGGCCTGAGAAACAGAACCGTCCTGAGCGTTAACGTTTAAATCCACGGCATAAAGAAGGGCTCCAACAGGATTTTTAGAAATAAAAATATATTTATATCTAAAGACATCTAAAGATCTACTTTGCATGCATATGCCTGCCGGTCTTTATTAACCTAATTAAATTTGGCCTGAAACCAAAGATGCAACATGTTTACCCCAACTCCTAAAGCAAGGCTGATTTAGCATAATATAAGAATACAATTAAGACCTAATACAGCTTCAGGTGGATGGCAATTAGGACTCTTTTTTTTTGCAAAGGGAGGTATCTGGGCCTTTCATTGAGACATGTTCTACTTTGAATTATAGACATTATACATCTTCGAACATTTCACCAATCATTTATCTCAGTGTCAGATAAATGCTGCTCATCACTTCCAGTTAGTTGAGGTCAACTTCATTATGGCTCTGGGTGATGAAAAGAAACTCAATTATAACGTGAGACGCTCGAGTCCTTTATTGCGTTTCAGTCGCATTAGTGCACGCGACCACCATCTTGCAAAACATAACTCACTCGTGGACATTTAACCGTGTGAATCTTTATCCATAGAAAAGACAAAGCGGCATCTTTTTTAAAGAACAGCGTCTCACCACACGACCTGATGAAGTGCGCTGTTTGCGCAGTAACCCGGCCACTGAACGCCTCTGGTGTTTTAGACGTGTTTTACCCCCCAAAGATCTCTCACTCGGGTTGAAGTGACAGAACAACACCCCCCCCCCCCCCCCCCGCGCTTGAAGGCTCGCCAGCGTCTGTTGTCCTGGTCTTTGAAGCGGGAGACGCGTCCTCATATTGGCGGAGAAACCCGAAAGCCAACGACCACGGCGAGAAGGGAAATGAAACACATTGCTGCAAGAGGCCACAAAGGGGAGCGGCCCACGCCAAACCTGCTCCGTCACTGTAGGACTGCAGGGAAGAGCAGACGCTGGGCGAGAAACAGGGGGAGGGAGGGAGGGGGGGAGGGAGGGTTTCTCCCAAAAGCTTCCGTTTGAGTGACGGTTTCTCCTTTGCGAGGCGCCGGAGGTTGTCAGGCTTCTGGCCATTTTTAGGGGGGCCAATAAAAAAATGTAAGAAAATCGATAGTGAAAAAAAAGAAAAAGAAAAAAAAAGCTTATGCACACATATATATTTTTTTTTTTTACCGCTTGGGTGCAAGACGTGTCCCATGTGTGTGTAAAAACAGCTCAGGAGGCCTATCTTTGATGTCTGCTCACTCCAGGCCAGCGAGGGTTGGCACCTATCGAGCTCCCTGGGTTCACATTTGTTTGCTGTGGAACAAATCTAATCTTCAGGGAGGGAGGGGGGGGGGGGGGGGGACATCATCTACATACAAATAAATCATCGGCTTTTGAAAGAGGATTAAGGGAGAAGCTGTTTAGTATTTCGTGTTTGCGGTTTTGACGAGTCCCCCCACAAGTGGAGAGCGGCATCGCTCGTTGTTAAAGCCCAACTCACTGAGGTCTGAGGCCACAGGGTGGATTTTACTTTGAAAAATAAGCGCTGGAGAGCCATCGTGCCGTACTATTTCAGGTCCAGATGCAGTGAACATAATGCAAATGTAGGAAATCATCAGCGCTTTCACTTTGATACTCTACAGGCTTTTATTTTGACGACTGCAATGCTTTATGGCCCCAAAAAAAAAATCCAATCATGGTTTTACCTCCTGAAATGTATCAGTACGTATACTGTACACCCAATTTATATAGGAAAATGTACAGAATGTCCATTGGATGATTTCTGGCATTATATTTCTGGAGTTATATATGAAGCTGCAGAAAACGGGTCGCGTGACTCGTGGCATGACATATAAAACGATTATTTATTTCAAGGGGAAATGACAAGAGAGAAGTGAATTGGTGTAATTATGCTGAATTCTTTTTTTTTTTTTTCATTTCACAGTCGGAGTCTTCAATCTCTATTGTGAAGAGAGCTTTTAGTCGCTTTTAGTTCTCTCCCCTTTCTCTTCAACACAAATTAACATTAAGAGAGAATCGACGGGCTGGGAGAGTATTTTCATAAATGCAATGTTGTCACAGATTTCCACTTCAAGAACATTTGAAAGAGACACTTTCTCTCCTAAGAAATCCGCCCGTAGAAAAAAGAAGAAAAAAAAATAGATTGTAAAGCAATCAGAGACCTAACCGATCCATAATTACCCAGCAGGCAGGTGGTTCCACGCCAGCGAAAACCCAAGCTGCACCCTCGTTAGGATTCTAAGAAGACATTAATCCTCTGTTTTTTTATGAAGCATCAACTCCGTTCTGCATCTGCCGCATCATGCAACAGAATTCACCCTTTGATTCTGCTGACAATCCAAATGCAACGTCTCTGGCGTGTGAAGTTTAACGCGGAGGTTCGTACTTGTTGTAACCTTGAAGACCCCAGGGGGGCATCAAGGATCGTCCCCCCCCCCCCCCCCCCCCCCCCCCTCGCCCACCCCCTGCCACGTCGGCTGTGTGGGCTTTGAAATAATTGTCGCCTTCACTGTCTTCTGCTCCCCTTTGCAGTCGCTGAAAAATGACGACTCGGTGGCCAAGAAGGATGTGCAGCGGATCCTGGAGCTCAGCCACAAACAGAGGTAAAGAACGCTGACAAATCCCTGCCGTTAATGAATTGCTAATTATAAGCAATAAAGTGGTGAAAAAAAAAGCCTGTGGAAGCCGTTCTTATCAGAAAGTCAATGTCCGATCCGTCTTCTCCATCTAAGACGTTAATGAAAAAAAGGTTTCCCTGTGTAACTACGACACGTTGGAATAAGAAAGGTTTAGCTTTGTGTAACTGCACAGCTTTCTCCGCTGGATGTTTTTCAAAGCTTACACTAACACACCGTGTCCCCTGTTGGATATCGTCCCACCTCGCTTCTACACGGCCCAAAACCACAGGGCGCTACACGATCCAGCCATAAGTCCAATGTCGAACATCCCGAACGGAAGGAAGGAAGGAAGACGCCCGTCTGCTTCCGGTGGAAAAAGCCTCCGTGATTTATGCTTTATCTTCTCGCGAGAGGGGGCTGGAAAAGTGTTTTCCCCAAAGTGCTTGGCCAGTTAGGACCGTCTGATTTAATGCGGCGTGTAATGAGACTCTCAACGATTAGGAGTCGTTTCGTGCTCTCCTGTGATTGAAGTCCCGCCTTCTTCTGCGGGGCCACATCTCGATAGCCAAATCGATAGCCTATCACCGGTCGGCGCCGTCCAGCTCAAATAAAACCACGAAGCTCCAGGCTCCAGGTTGCCTACGTAGCGTTTTGTGAGCTGCAATTTTCCCTCAAAGTGTTATTAATCCAACTTTGGAGTTCCAACGCTGCCAGGTGTGATTACTGGGCGTCTCCATCACGCTGGGCGCAGACAGGTGATTCATTGCGAGTCGTTTATTTTTGACAACTTTTAAACGGCGGTGGGATTGGTTTCTGAAAATGATTTTTGCATCGGGAACGGAAGCGTTCACCAGCAGCCCAGACGGAGACGGTCAAAATGTGCAGCTTCTCAAGTCGTCGTCATTCGTCTGACTGGGATTCAAACTGCTGTCAACATGTTTGCGGCCGACGTCACCACGTGACCCTTCCGCTGCGTCAACGCGGCATCTCCGGTGACCTTCTGTGATCGCTTCTGATCCTGTTTGTGGGAAAACATTCGCGAGCTCTCGCATGCAGGAGATGAGAAGATAAAATCAAATACAACAGTGTCGTATGCGTTTGAGCCCGGAGACGCTGCCTCTAACGCATCCCCGCTGCCTGGGGGGGGGGGGGTGATTTTAAGTTTAAGATTTTACTGACCCATGCATGACACCTGGCTGCTATCTGTGCACGGGGGGGGGGCATCAAACGCTACCGAAAGACCCATTCGCACACCAATGCAACACGTTAATGTTAAACGCACAAAAGCAGGCGGGAAATCAGTGAGGAGAGCGTATATGCGCTTATATAACGCCTTTAAATGTATCCTTAGTGACTTATGATCAATGTTATATCCGTAACATATTTGCCTTGCTGTGTGTTTGTCGTACTGATATCTAAAAACCCAGAAATGTGTGAATTTGTATGTGAAAATGTAATGTATTGCTCTCTTGTTGGGCAGTTTGGAAATGCCTTCTCTTTCACCCGCTAATAGGGCCATCAATAAGGTGGTCATTTTGCTTATTTATAAACAATGAACCCCCGAAATAAAACCACAAAGCTGTCTTGTGTGATTGCAAATCTCACTCGTTCAAGCAGCTTTCTTTTTGCAACGTCCTACCGCAAAACCTGACTTCTCTGTGCAAAAGGGCTCTCCGCAGTGGACTATATTTAAGAAAGCGTTGCCGTGGCACAGCGCCTCTGAGCGTAGGATGAGCTAACCCACTGTCCCCCCCCCTCCCTCCCTCCCTCCCCCGCCTCGACAGAGAGGAGATGAAGTCCCTCCAGGCCGCCCTGCAGAAGCAGCTGGATGAGGCGAACGAGCGCGCCGAGAAGCAGCAGGCCACGGTAAGACCCGCCGGCAGCACGCAGCACTCCTCCAGCCGGCTCCGTTACCTGCCGCTCGGCGAGGCGCCGCCGCCACGAGCCGGCAGCCGGCTCTCTCGGGCTCCGACGCCACGCCGCTTGATTGAAACTCAATTGGGCAATTTGCGAGGGAAAAGGGCTTTGTGTCCACACCCCCAACTCAGAAAATTAATAAGGCAAATAGGTAATAATGTCCTTATCTGGGCATCTCTCCTTCGACGGCATCTACATTTCCATCCATGGCAGCTGCCGTCCGACAGACTGCCGCCCGGCTTTTAATTAAACGCCACCCAGGTATCTTGGACGCTATCTGGCAGATTAAATTCACCTCATCACATTAACACTTGCGTCACCGTTTTCCCACCAAGACCATGTGCTCCTTGCATTGATGATGATCGCATGCAGCGTTTCAGAGGGAGGGGCGCCGTGACGGAACATCACATGGTTGCTTCCTGTCGCCATCCGCACACACACCGCCTCGGGGCATCAACTGGGGGAGGCTCTATTTCTGGGGTTACAGCTCGGTGACCACCATGATCCTTCCATCATGGAGACGGCTGAGGATTCATTTTGTGTTGATTGGCAAATGAATGAATCAACTAATCATTTGAGCTCCAGTAATGACATTATTAAAAATGGAACAAAACCAAGGCTTTAGTTTTACTAAATAATCAGATATGCAGATACCGTGATTAGAGACCCGACTAGTTCATGATGCTCAATGTGTGAAGCCAACTCAATGGCAAATTGGAGTATTAAAATGAGTTGAGATCTATGTGTGATTTTAGCTGGAACAAATTATTCAAATGAATTTTACACTTTATCTCTAAACAGAGCTTTTTTTCACGAGATATTGACGGTATTTAAAGGGAAAATGGAGAGAGTCATTCAACGAGAGCAGAAAAGATACCTTTGCTCACTCTGACAGGGATAATTAATTGATGACTTTTGTTCAATCTGTGCAGTCTGCTGCAAATGAAATCTAATTTGAAAATAGAGAAGAGCTTCACGTTGTCGTAACAGCCCTCCCCACGAGGCTCCTATAGTTGGACAGGAACATTTTTAAAGTGGCGTTTTTGCCGCTTTCCTAAAGGCCGGTGATCAGTCACTGGGTTTCATATTGTGTGTTGACATTTATGTTCTGTTATGTAGTATTTATCCGCGCCCCCCCCCCCCCCACCCCTCCCCCCCCTCCCCGCTGGGATCCAGGATGCGGAACCGCTGAACGCATTTGCTCTAAAGGCCTCGTGTCCACGTACAATTGAGCAGGAAAAACCGCGCTTTCAAGCACCTGGCTTGCAAAACCGTTCTTTTAAATATGCATTGCGGCCTCTGATTGTGCAAAATCCCCCAAAAGGTCCACATGATCGCTTCATGGGCCATGAGATTCAAGCGCGCCGCTATTTCACAGCATTCTTCATGAGGAAGATCCTTTTTTCCCTGATTGTGCGTTTGTTGATGTCTGCACGTTAGATGCAGTGGTAAATATTTTCCTTTATGCAAGCGGGGGGGGGGGGGGGGGCTCTCCAACTTCTTGCTTTATGATCCTACTTTGAAAAATGACACTTGGCGATGAGCAGTAAAAAAACAACAACAATGCTTTTGCGATCAGAAAAATGAGAAATGAGCAGCGCAGAAGCACGAGGGGCGACGCAATGTTAGCAGAATGTTGAAGAACAAAATATCTATTTATATAATATAATAATCTCTGGACTGTTGTGAAATTCAAATACCATGAGTTGTGACTTGGTGACAGTTTGATGTCCTCATGCATGATGAATGATCTCATCATCTTCCTTCAGCCCGGCCTCGCTCATGCTAAGCATCGTTTTCACTTGGAGCCAAAGCTGGCTGCTTTTGGTGGCTTCAAACCAGAAAACGTCTCCTCTCCTCCCAAAACGCCAGGATGTGTCGCTCTGCCGCGAACCTCTAACATCTAACAAACGCCGTTATCTCGGGGGGGGGTGAGTGAGACGGTCGAAGCTGAACCTTCTGGTCTATCTTGATGACCTCACTCAAGGACACGGAGTGTTGAAAATGAACAGAGGTAAAAACAAAACCTCGGCCTGTCTGTCCCCCCCCCCCCCCCCCCCCCCTCCACCCCGCGGCGGCGCTTTGCCATCTGCCGCTGCCGCTTCAACCCGCCTGGCTGCCGAAACACGAGCCACAGGGCCTCCACCGGGGCAGGAGCCCGCCATGAAAGCGCCGCCATGAACCAAGATATCACTCCTGACACGATAAGCGCGCGGGCCATTAAACCCCGGCACGCCGAGGGAAAGTAGCTGCAGGAACCAATTCCTCCGCTCGCGTGTGTGTCATATCCTCCGCATTTAAAGAACCTCGGATGAAAGACTTGCAGCTTGTTACGCTGAGCTAACTTTTGGGGGGGGGGGGGGGGGGGGGGGCGCGGGAGAGAAATATCCGATGTGACAGATGGTTCCTCCGTCAGGGCTCAAAACTCTTTAAATCTCGGCGGCGTGGCCCCCGGGCTGAAATGTGTGAAATAAAGTGTCACGGCGGGCGGACGGCCTCCGCCCGTTTATAAGGTGGTGCTTTACGGCCGGAGCCTCGGTCTAAACCCACAAGTCACACCGGCTGAATTAAAGATAGTAAATCAGGTGCTAACACTCGCAGTGATGTCATCGCAAGCATTCGATATACTAAGCTAATTAACTGGGGCTGATTTAATCACTCTTTTTTGTTCTATAACTAATTAAAAAGAAGCCACAGGATGCTCCTTCCTTCTGTGGTACGACAAACAGACCTCATGATGAAGCTTCCTTTGTGTCTTTTGTGTCTTCAGATTAAATTTTTGAAAGTGGAGATGGAGAAAAAAACCAAAATCATCAAGGATTTACAGCAAGAGGTGAGTCATCAAAGTTTCCTATCGGGCCGCATCCACTTTATGGCTTATAGTGTAATATGGAACCATAAATTAAGCATTTTCTCTCAATTTACTGACCGAGAACCCACTCCTCCTGCTCCGCCTGCTTCCATTTCCTTTAATGACTTTTGCGCTTTTGCCAGAATCCTTTTTGGACGGCGACGGGGCCGAGAGCTGCTTGCTTTCAAAAGGAAGCATGAACGTATCTGCTTTATTTCTCTGAAACAAAAGTCTGACATTTAGCGCCTTTGACAGCTGGAGGGGGGAGGAGGGGGGGGGGGGTTACTGAGAATATTTCACGCCGCTGTGTCTTCCATTCGCCTCGTAGTCTGTGGGAATATAACAAAAGGAATAAAATATAGCACCAAAAAAAAAAAAAAAACAGTCATGCTTTAAGTTGGATTTTTCCTTTGGTGGCTTTAAAAGGGTCAAAAACTCTGACAGAGCAAAGGAAAATCCTCATTGAAATGATTTAACTGAATCCTACAGATGAGGCAGACCCTTCCCTCTGAGCTCGTGACCTGACCATCGTTCATCGGGTCAAGGAGCTTGGAGGTCATCAACCGGTCGCCCCGTAATGAACTGACCGGACCTCGCTGTGTGGATCCGTCAACACGCCGTGCACCTATCCTCACTTACTACATTACTACCATTATTTTTAAATGCAGGCGGACAATTAAATCATGAGAGATGATTTAGGGAGAGACCCTGAAAGCCTGCGTGCTGCGCTGAGAGGGCTGATTTCCGCCAGATGTTCGGGGTCGTTTGAGGCGACGCGTGACAGGTTTTTTTTTTTTCCCAAATGAAGAACCAGATGATGCTGTAACGAAGTCAATTGACCGGGATCAAAGTGGAGCCGTCGCTGATCCGGGGAGGACGGGTACTCGGGTTTATAGAGATTCAGCGCAAGATGTGCTAATTACACCTCAGGGTCACACACACCTCGTGTTGTTTGTTTGACTGACGGATTTAGACATCGTGTTTCTTGGAACTTGCTTCAAACGTGGAGACACTTCCACAGTCAATCACAGTCATTTTCACAGCAGGACGTGTTGCACCCGTTGGTTAAAGTGACTCAATTGACTTTCTAATTAACAGCTTGGCATTTCTTTAGTCTTAAACAACATCATGTTGATCATGATGTTTTTCTGCTGTACCTGGTGTCCATGAAGCGGGGTTACAGACTAGATCTACTCGGCTGCTGGGAGGTTCGCCTCCCTCTCCTCCGGAATCTTCCTCTTATTGGACATTCTTGGTCTTGGGGGTGGGAGGGGGGGGGGGGTGCCTTTCGTGAAAATAATCCCACCTGGGTCCCCCCCATGGTCAAGAGAAGCCCTTCTGACATCTGCGACAGTCTGACATTTAAGTCCCGGCTCCACGCAGCGACTCACTGGGCTCCTTTCCGTGCATCTGTTGCATCTGGTGAGTAATAGAACATTCCTTGCGTGCCGAAACCCAAAAGGTCAAAAGCCCGCTGCGGTGCGTTGAATGAGTGTATCCAACAGTACCCTGAATATGGATCATGTGGCCACGCCATGCGCTCAAAACAATCCCTTTTTTGGTTTATCCTCAGAGTGTTTCTTCTTATTTTACAGGGAACTGGGTGTCAGCCTTTATGGCTGCAAATCCACCGTGAAGTCATTATCAATGATTTTTTTTTCCCCTTTTCAGGGCTGATTAGGAGGATTTTGATTGACTTGCATCCCGCTGGGATCCGTCAGCTTCCTGCCGCGATGCGTCGTAACGGGCGGCCGATGCCAAACACTCGTCGCCGCCGATGTTTTTCCCGCCCAAAATGGCTTCCCGCCACTGTCTTCCGCCGCGCACGTCTTCCTGATTTAATCCCGCCCGCTAAATGGCAGAAAGATATCATGCACGGGGGCATTTGCTGGATCTCTCGGTGACACGGAGTGAGCAGAGGAGGGAATCGCTCTCTGTGTGGAGGACAGGAGGTGGTGGCGGTTTATTAGCGCAGTCCAGCAAAGTCATGCAGCTTCTTTTGTTGGAATTACGACATAAAGTCACATGTTTATGTTCTTCAGAAAGTGCTAAAACGCAACCGTTAAAAGGATGAACCTCAAAATGATCACTTTTATTGTTATTGAAATTGCAACAGAAGCCGAAATAAAATGAGGAAATGACCAGATGTGCTTTAATTGCGCGTGACGCGTTGTATCCATCTGTGACTCTTGTCGTATTGGGGCAATAAATGGTGCCTTCGTCGCTCCTACGTCGCCACATTAACACAAAGATGTGCCCAACACACATGATCGCCGACGTGCACCGAGGGCCTCGAGGCGGCTTCCTTTCCCGTTAAAGTAAATGAAAAACAGGTTGGACGGCCGCGTCGGATTGAAAGGGAAACCGCTCTAAATCGGGAGTGACCAAGACCCACCATCCCACTACGGGACGGTGTACAGGCGGTGGTATTTACCCCTTAAAAAAAAAGCAGGGACCATTTGACCACATCGAAAATGTCTTCTTCCTGAATTCGTTTTTTACAGGCAGGAAGAATTCAGACTGTTCTTTTGCATTTTGTTGCTACACTTATTTGTCTATACTCGGGTTGGTTTGTGATCAATATAATTGCGTGAATGCTGGCGTATGAATGAGAGCGTTGGCGTAGGGACGAGGTCGGGGGGGCGGAATCACACAAGCTGCTTAATTTGAACAACTCTGCTCTCTATGTTTTCCGGAGCCCACGAAGGTTGCGAACTTTCACTCATAGGAATCGCAGCTCCGGCTAATTCGTGCTCATTATTTGTCGTGTTTTTTTTCCCTGCGTGTGGAACAAGACGTGTGCAGACTTACAAGAAAACAGCCATTACATTATTGTGCAAATTTCATCACCATTATATTCCTACAGTGCGGATGGACTGACGTGAGCTGGAGGTCTAAAGAAAAGGGGCGGGAAATCTTTTCCACATGTCACATGACAAGTGACATCCACAGTTCAGTCTGACTTTTCTTGTCTAGATGCACGGTCCGTTCATTTGGATGCAAATACAACCTGAGGATTCAGAAGCTCGCGTCTTGTAATGTAAAAGTGCAAAGTGTCTCACAGCCTGAGAGTGAGCCTGAAGATACAGCAGAGCAGCTTCTGGCTGTCAATCACACGGCAAAGACACGACGAGCACCCGAGAGCGGCGTCCCTCGGACTCCTTTCACAGCGAGATGCCCAAACGAGGGAATGCAACGCGGCCGCAATGTGTTTAAAGTTAAGTCGTAAATTCAAAGGAGAACAAACGTGGATTTGCCCTTCGGCTTAAAGTGGAAATGAATGTAATAATAATCCGATGATACATACAGCGACCCTATGCAGCGTTACACAGTGGACAGCTCAGATCCCCACAGCACCTTCCACCCGCAGCATTGATTTTCACTCCTCCGAGTTCGGGAGGGGAAACCTGGAAAGCTTGACAGTGAATTCCAGCCTTAAACACACACACACACACACAATTCAATTCATCAGACAGCTTTGTGCTCAATCCTCTGTGGCTCGGGGTGAGCCTGTCGGTTTAACACAGTGTGGACACATCTCTTCTTCTCAATCAGTGTCGGACACCTCTCCGGGAGTAAATAAGTGCACGTGGCGCTCCGCTAATTCACGTTCGACCAATCCCCACGGAGTCGCCGGGGCGGATTAGGGGGAAACTGCTTTGTCGGGAGTCTTCCCCCCCGACCACCAACTGCAACTGTGGTGAGTCGTGGGTCTTCTTTGGCCACGGGGGGCCGATGGGATCATTTGTTTGCCACCACTTCACTCGCCATTCAGCGTTTTCTTTGGCGCTGACGAGGTTCACAGTGAAGGTCCAGGATGAGCGCTGTGGATCACACCTGCGTTTTCATCACCTGCGTTAGGCTGCTGTTCCCGGAGGTTTTTGCTGGCATTTTTGGGCTGATTTATTATCAGCGGGGGCCGCTCATAACAGAGCTGAGGTCAGGGCCCCTTCAGTTTTGTAATGATGTGATTTTAGTTTTATGTTCTTTAACCGAAGGGAGAACCCAGAGCTGAGGGATTATAATGAGGCCGTATTAAATCCCTATGTGTGGACTATGATGGTGCCTTTTTGTCATTTTGCACATGAACACAGAAAAGGTTTTGTGGGAGAAAAATGTGCTATTTAGAGAATTAGAATCATGAAGTACAGTAATCCAGCCAGATCTTGTGTGTAATTCATTCTGGAGTTGCCTGATAATCCTGAAAGCACAATGTGTTGGTTCATTGTGTTTTACTTCTCTGTTACAAAGCACAGGCAGAGGTCCAACATTTCTCTTCACTTAGCAGCACTTCCTGTTCCAAAGTGTTCCCCGAGATACACAAAACCTGTTGGGATTCTGTCTGTCAAATTTTTAATCTTCTCCCATCATTGTCTGTGCAACCTCATATGTGACAAGACTCCTTCTATTTCTGGCAGGCAGCATTGAGCAATAAACCATCACAGCCGGAAACATCCCGAAGCCCACAAATACAGATTCCTCATGTGAAATTTGTACAATTTAGATCTAAGGGTTTATCTCCTGCAAGTAGGAATCCTAATGTGTATTTCCATGGTCAAGGAAAGTTAAATCAATATTTGTAAATCAGACGCCTGCGAACTACGAACGTGATGAAAGTCAAAAACGATGAATGCAGGGGAGCTTCTTGCAGAAACAAATATTATCTCACCGTCTGTGGACCAGCGTCCGCGTTGCAGCCGCAGTTCTGTCAGCTGTGACGGATTAGCCAAACACACGCTACCAGAACATGACTGTGAGCAAACCGCCACTTACCAAAAGTACAACAAAAAAAGGATTATCCCCAACTGGTTAGGAGCTGGCAGGGTGGTGGATGTCGTATCAGATCAATCAGCAGGTTTATAGATGTTTGTGTTACACGTTACATATACAGTAGATGAAGACATCTTATGACCGACCTTCTGTCTGTGGGAATAAAACCATCCGACTGCACCTTCTGACGATCCCCAAGTGCATGCGCGGCCTTCTGTGGGCCATCAGAAAACTGTGAATCAAAAAGACCCTCAGCTCCAGAATGACGGCAGAAAGTCACAATCAGCCACAAAGTTCCCCCCCCACCCCTCATGCCTTCAAGGAGACGCTGCTCTGTGAGCTTTGCTTCATCTCCAAGCCAAGAAAAAAAAAGAGAATCCCACTTCCTCATTTGCAATGTGTGGGACGTCTGTCTATGAAAACTCAGCCACCTGCTGGCAGCTCCTACATTTATGCATTCAATCTCAGAATTTCCTCTAGAACTCTGATTCAATTCATGTCGCCCCGCGCATTGTTTTTTTTCGCCGCCCCCCCCCCTCGGTACCGGATTGTGACTCTGTGTGGCTTTGTGTGCACCGGCGCCGAACTCCAACCACAGAAGCTCGTTGGAGGGAGGTAAAGACGAGGCACAGTGTCGCGCTGTCACTTAGCAGAGCTGCTTTATTCCTCGCCGCCTGCCACGGGTATTGATTTGCCGGCTCTCGGCTTCCAGCCTGGTGACCCGTTTTCCTGTGGCATTCAGCTGTGACATCATAAAGTGGATGGTTTGTTCATTTATTTATTTATTTATTTTTAACAGAAAAAAAACATTCAAGGCCCATGAAAGCTGTGACATTTCTTTGACATATTCACAAAATGACATTGTGTTTTTCATAAACAGTCTCTGTGGTGAAGGCGGACGGCCTTTTTCAAAGTGTCTGGAACCAACGAGACGAGAATTTGAGGTCAGAAATAACAGGAGCTGTATTTAAGAACATTTAGAGGAATATATTGCTTCAGACTCATTTTGAACACATCGGAATGTGAACAAAAAGGAACCTCTTTAGATTAGCTGTTAGCTATGCTAGGCTACTAGCGGCTGCTAGCAGATGGAGGTTAGCCTTCAGACACCTCGTTTTAGCAGTTTGCCTGCCAGACAGTGGATTTAAGTTCCTATCAAGGCGAAAGTGTTTAAAGTCGACTTTTATCCTTTATTTCCTCCTTGCGCATATTTTATTGTAATTCAAAAACAAGCGGCGTAGTTCTAAATGAGATGCGATACAATTTGCATGATTGGAACCGCTCCGGAACGACATCTTGCTGAATTAAGTTGATTCACTCTACGTGAACCTTGACATCCGTGTGCGTTGGACTCACGTTCACGATTTATGACGTGCTGTGTGTGTTCACACCGACACGGCAGCGAGGTCCATTGAGCAGCGTTGGTCCATCTCCACCTCCGGGTGTTAGATATGACGAAGGTTTCACATAACGGAACGACAGAACACAACGGCTCCTTGTGGCGTCGTGGCAGAAGATTATTTCAAACGCCATCAAGCACCATTGATTCTCACATCCTGCAGCTTATTGGCACCCAGCACAGGTCCCCAGATATGAATTCAGTAGAAATAGTTAATCATTAGCAGTCATTAGGTACTACTTCATGCTCCTACAGATACACGTTGGGAGCAGTTTAGGGTTCAAGAACGACTCAACCCACCTGCCAATCATATGAAAAATGTCTAACCATCCGCAGTAAAATTATTTATTAAAATAATTTACTGATTTAGGGCTTCAATTAATCAAATACAACAAACTACAATGAATTAAAAGCCCGGAAAAGAAGTGTGTGGGTTACTGGAGATTTGGGCTTCAGCTCTTTTATTATGCTGACAGTAGTTGAGACCACTTCTCATGGAACGTTTCAACCCTTCTTAGAGATGCCAAGCCTTTCACCATCAATAGAGTCCATCTAATCTCTTTTCCTCAAATAGCCTGAGGCCTTGTCAAGCAGATCTTTCACATCGACTCACCCAACATCTATTCCACGAGGAATATCAGGCAGGAAAGACAGAACAGAAGCTTGTGGTCAGGTCAAATGAGGGTACATACATCGTTTCCATCCAAGAAACATCTCACGCATCATCACAATGCAGTGGTGCATTGGGGCTGAAAATATATGCATTTAAAACGTTCTGAGAAAGACTGCCAGCTCTAATATGTCCCTTTGGCACAGGTGCAGGAAGTATACAGTTAAACACCTATTCATTCCAAGTTGAAAGCTAAATAGAAGAATACGAAAGTCCTCCACTGAGTAAAAACACATGAGGGTTTGTTTTGGCACAATGTACCAAAAGTTTTAAAAGTACTCACAATTCATTCAAATTCCCCCACGTAGATGTTATGGTACTTATTCATACTTACCGCTAACTCATTTCATCTAATCATCCCTCTCAAATTAAAGTGCAAGTACAAAGTGATTACTCATTAGAAACAGAAAGAAAAATAAAAGACCATCTCAATCAATCTCGTACGAAAATAACAAGATTGTTTGTACTGTATATATAAAGACAGTGTTTCTGGAGCAGCAACCTCATGAATAAAACATAATCGGTAATGAGTTATTGAAGGAGGGGAACAGAATGAGGCTGTGTTGTTTTCGCTTCTTTCCCCACTCGTTCCAGTCGCCACGAGCATCAAACGTGAACCATAAACCACCGAAGCCGCTGCAGACTTTTTGATCGACCACGTTGATGAAATTGCGGTTCCACAAGGAGATGATGAGTAGAGACCGGAGATATGGGTTTGGCCTTTTACCCATGAGAGTTTTAGAGAGGGATTCCTGTGGGGTAATCTGGTGTGAAGACCAGATGCCTTGAGAATACAGGATGCAGTAAAGGGTGGGAAGCGGATGACATTTAGCTGGGACTTTCATTTTAACTGGGGTAGGATATGTTAGGATGCAAAAGATTCTTGATCTGACTTTGGGAAGCAGTGATCTTATGAGCAAGTCAAAGGTGAGCGAACTGTCGAGGTAGATGCCCAAGTCCTCATGCGAATTCGCACATTGGAGCTCTGGTCCATCCAGGGAGGAGATAGTGAGTGCAGACATGTCGTTGTAAGCCAGGAGGAGGTGAAGGTTGGAGAAGGCATGCTGGATACTATTGAAGCTGTCCTGCAGGGAGGTCAGGGCGGGGTTCAAGGAGGAGCTAAATGTGTATAGTGAGGTGTCGTCAGCATACAAATGGACGTGAGAGCAGTCTGCCGCGTGAGTAACCTTGTTTGTTTATCCTCGGACAGCGAAAATGGGTCCGTTAGGAAACCCGCAGATCTCACAGATTGAACACGCTGGACGTGCCCTCCGAAAGACCTGTCCATGACCATGTCTTTGCCATGAATAATACAAAAATAATATTTATAAAGTCAGTTGGTTTGTTCCCTATTGAATGGAGTGCTGTGACAAATGTATTTTTCATGTTTGTCATTGGAGCTTTTTGAATGCACCATGGTCTGAACCCTAGACAAAGGACAGGAAAATAACATTAACAACGTGTCATCTGCAGAAGTTAATAGCGTTTGGCTGTGTTTGTTGACTTGGGAAAGGTCAACTTTAAATGGCTAAAAGGCTGAGCCTTAAAAGTTTAAAGAGGAAACGCAAAGAATAACTTCCATGCCTGTATGTATGAGTTTAGTCACAACATTTACAAAACACACACACACATACAAACCATAGATGTACATTCTTTACTTGTAGTAGGCAACAAAGACACATCTCCATCTGCAACTTTCATTAATGCTGCATCCATCTTTCGTTCCAATTGTGATGACATGTAAAGAACAGCAAAGGATTGTGGGATTCAGATACTGTAATAGTATTTATTGCATAGTTTAGTAGACAATAACAATGAGCACATGAGTAATAGTTAGTACATCTAACTGACTGCGACTAGCGGCCATTCCGGTTGCGGTCCCAGAAGTCGTAGTTCGAAGCGTAGGACCATTTTTGGGTTGGAAAAGGGCCTGGATATGAACCTACTCAAAGACAAATTCATCACACCAAAAACTTGAGGGACGGCTTCCTGTTTGCACGTGATCCTGTGTCAGGACAGTGAAACAGCATTCTTCTCACTTACGTGTAATCCCCCCTTTTGACCTCAACAGCCCGTAACAAACAGAGCAGTACGACTTCAGCTCAAGCTGCCAAATGCCTTGTAAGACGTCTGAGGGTACGTCATATTTAACGGCTTATTCACGGTGAGCCTTTGCTTTGCTAATGCCAGATATATATTATATATGTGTGTGTAAATGTAAATTAGGTGGGGTCGACAGGCTACATAAGTGCGGAAGCCCCATCACAATTTCCTGGAGTAGAGAGTAAACGCTTCAAGAAAGCAGAGAAGCTTGTCAGACGGAGCGGGCAGAGAATGTAATTGAGTATGTTATGTGTGGAATCTGCTCATTAACATATGACAGAGGATGTCAGAGAGATATACCGTAGAATTTGTTATTCCAATATTATGTGAATGCATCCATAATTTAAACCGAGACCCGAGGAGAAAAAATCACTGGAATAAGAGGAATTAATCTGCTAAAGCTATTCCTAAATGGTCTGCCTGTTTAACACAGATTACGTTGCAACTCACAAAGGGAAGTGGTTGAGCAGCACACATTTTCAGAAATGATTTTACAATAACGACTCTTTTCGCTAACGTCGAGCATGACTCCCACCACACCATCCAAGCACAGTGAGCGGCGCTCTCTGTTTCTCACACCAGTTTGGAACTCTCAAGGTCTCGCAAAATGCAGATTTCCGCCTGCAGGCCCGAAACAAACGGGGAGCGAGAGCTATATCAATTGTTAGAGCTGGATAAAAATATGAGATCAACAAATTCCAAGAGAAATCCAACCTCTTAAATGAGGCGCAGGGAGATTCCGGTGAAGCCGCTCAACCGCAGCGTCGATTCAACGTGCTTTTCGATCCGTTAGTGCAGCGGTTCGTGCTGTTTTCACTGCCTGCGATGAAGGGAGATTGACCTCGTACACGATGCACTTCCCGTAATGAAGCGCTTCTATATTTGGTATCCTGCAAAAGACGAATCTTTAGTATTTCGCTTCATCTCCGTGGGAAACATTGCGCATGTTGGCATGATTCTTTCTGCACTTTACTTCACACAAATAACAAAGTTGTACTTTTAGTCGCATGAGCTATCAAAGCATTGATGGGATGGAAACATCTTGCCATTTTGCTTTCTTTTGTTATAACAAAGGAAGCCTATTGACCTTTTCGAGATGGAATGTGTTGTGACAACATTTGAGTGCCAGGCGACGTGCACGCCTCCGCTGGTTGAAAATGAAAATGGTAACTCTGCCTTAGTCACACTTTCCATTATTTATTCAAACGTCGCTGTCGCAGAGGGGTCAGGTCTCCATGCAAGAGTGTGTGTGTGTGTGTGTGTGTGTGTTTCGGGGGGGGCTGGGGGTTCGCTCCCATTTAACAGCAAAAAATGTACTCATTGAGAAATGAAATATGCATTATGGAGTTAGTTGTGCTCTACTACAGAAACACTCTATGGTCTAAATGTGGGTGAAGCTTGGAGCTGAAATATGACAATAATGAGAAAACTCTCACTGAAAAGGGTTGTTTTCGTGTATCGAGGAGTGTCAGAGTTGACTTAGATGGGCGACAAATGTCAACCCTAATAACGTGTGAAAATAACTGCTGTATATTTATAGGTGTTTTATTTGGAATACACAACTACTGCAATCTGAAGGCGAAACAAAAAACTATTAGTCTGCTTTAAAAATGACATAAGTGAACTAGACTAGCATCCATAGAGCGCACACCTCCACCAAGTGAAAAAGTATCCGTCCATGTGATGTGTTCTTCCAACAAGTGACATCGCTTCATGATTTCTGCTGAAGAAAAGACAAACGGACTGAACTGAAGAAACACCCTCCTTGGCAGAGGTGCGGCCCCCGGGGGGCTCTGTCGTGTGATTTGTAGTCGGGTCGGGTCGGGACTCCACAGCAGTCATGGATCAGTGATAAAGGCCCCGTGGCGGACTGAGAGACGGAGACAGACTTTGATAGTTGTCTAAACAGTAAATATGAGCAACATGTAAATGTAAAAAAAAAAAATCTAAACCTCTATTTCCAGGCCAGCAGAATGAGGCGCAGCAGGAATAATACTAAACGACGCACAGGGCTCAGTGAATCCGAATTTGCATAATGCGCTGCGACACGCCGGGCTCCCAGGGACCTCATTTTCACTCGTGAGGCTGAACGACGTCGCATCTCATGACAGCTGCCAGTTCCACATGGTCCTCGTGCCGTGGTCCCTCTGTGGAGGGTGAGAGGTGGTGCAACCGTGAGGAACCCCCCCCGGCTCATTAGCTCTCCTCGGTGTGTTGTTTGCTGGATGAGGACACGCAGAGTGCACTGCACACGCGCCTGTGGGAGTGAGGATCAAAGTGCCAAGAATGCACTGTACGTGAGGAACTGACACTGCTTGAACTGAATGTAGCTTTTTGGTGCTAAAATCCTACGAGTTGCACAGGGGGGGTGGGGGGCTCAGACACGTGTCGCCGAAAAAAAACCCGATCCCCCGAAGGTCCATGAACACGCACCCTGGAACACTTCACATATCCCAGTGCGAACCAGAACCAAACCCCCGCTGATTATTTGGGATACAGATGCAGCCTTGTTCTGCGTGATTGTCAGTGCAATCAGAATGCTCCGTAACACAGGGGGGGGAAGGGGATTGGGGGGGGAGGGGGGGTGGTGCAGGTGGCCACATGGTGAATGAGTACATGTCGAGGGCCAGCTGGTGGATGCACTCTCCCGCCCTGAAGCCCACCTGTCCCCATTGTTCAGAGCCAAGTCTTCACCTAATAACACTAAGCTGTCTGCGACGTCCAGCAGCAGATCTCTGACCGGAGCCGCATCATAGACAAATGTATCTCACTTTAACCTGTAATACATAATTAGCCATAATGTATGATCCAATTTACTAAAATGCCTGTTCGTAGAGGTGAAAACCGAACTCTCCTCGCTTTCTCTGGAGCAGGAAAACTACCGACTGGGGAAAAAAAAACAGACTTACCAAAAAAGGGGCGGAGCCAGTTGGCATTCCTTCGTGTAGCGCATTCGGCATAGGTTGCGCGGATTGTGTGATTGGTTGTGTGCGTTTGTGTCTCCAGGCCTTTGCACCCCAGCTAGACCTTCTGTGGGCAGCTCGCTCAGTAGTAGTAGTAGTAGTAGCATACAGCTAACAGAACCCATCTGAACAGCTCTCAGTGATTGCTCTGCAGCCAGAGACACTGCGGGGGGGGGGGACTGATTGCATACTTTCATTATTTTGAACACTGTGTTCGGCTAAAGGCGAACAGGAGCCAGAACACACGCTGCTGCCAGTCATCGGCAGCCGCTGCCGTGCTGCCGGACAGCTTGTTGAGCTTAATTTATTTTTATTTTTGGCAAGACTGTATGAATGCCTGCATACAGCAGTGCGTGTTTGAGCTCGGATGAAGCGTGATCAACGAAGCATCGCGGCCTAGACAGGGGGAGGTTGGCGAATCGTGTGCCGTGAGCGTTGAATCCGAAAACAGCTGGCGGGGGGGGGGGGACGGCACTGTGCAGCGCGCACGCCTTCCAGTTCCAATGCAGTTTCTTTTGTTAAACCCACAATCATTCGGGGTGGGGGGGTGGGGGGGGGGGGGCGACGTTTAAGCACGAACCAGCAGTCATCTCCCATGTAGATCTGACATGGGCCGACCTCCCGCACGGCGCCCGCATTGTGAGAGGAGGCTTTCGGGGGGGCCCCCCATTGGTCGTGCAGTCAGGAGATTACTGCCTTCGTAGAGCCCAGTCACACCGGCGTCCTTGGCGATGCTCGGGGACCACCCTCCTGGCACCCGCCATCGTGCTGTTTCAACGTCTGTTTGATCCCAGTCTATAAGCCCCCCCCCCCGTAGACTGTAAGCCGTCCACGTGCAGAACAAGTGTGAGGACGCATGCGTTTGTGGATGTGTTTGAAGAACAGAGCCCTCGGCTGCAGGTCACTGGCTCTGATGAACTCATTAAGAGTTTATAAATGGCCGCAGCTCGCTATGACTAGGTCTCATTAGTTTCTTCAGATGAAGCCAAGGTGAAACGAGCTTAGTTACACAACACGAGGTGTGCGGGCAGGGGGGGATTTCCTGTCAATATCCACTGTTGTGGGATCACCTTACTCAACACCTTTCTGAACAACGGCAACAAATTAAATATGTTAAAAGCAATACTTTGACCACAAATCAGCTTTTTGTCCCCAAGTTTCCTAGAGGTATTGTTTTTGTTGTATGTCTCATATTATCATTTTCTTCAATTCATCAAGACTTTATTTTTTATATTCTCATATACATGCCTGAAAAAAAAACCTTGGTAAAGGTGGGAAAAATATAGAATATAGAAATGATCATTTTGGGGTAGAAGTATCCTCCCATGACTTTGGTATGGCATACTCTGAGTAGCATTTACTAAATGTCACGAGGTGGAATGCGAGGGCAAGGAGGGAGGACTCAGTCGCGGAGATGATGAAAAATAAAAGGATTTTAATGGTCAAAGAACTCGAACTCAAAATCACTCCAACCGAAAAAACAGGAAGGAGGAGAAAACAAAACAGACAAAAACAGGGACCTGGACTTGAGAACACGAAACAAACTTACTTAACAAGAACACATGACACGGTCGACATGTAATGACGCCACACAACACAAGAGACTCACAGGACTTAAATACACAAGGGAGGTGCAGGTGATTGAACACAGGTGGAAACGATCAGGCACGGCAGACAATCACAGGGGAAGACAGGAAGTGAAGTTACCCAGGGACACAAGAGACATGAAAACTACAAAATAAGACATGAAGCAGACCCAAACCGTGACACTAAATGAGATTGCCTGGTGTGTAGTGTACCTGTGTGAGGCCTTTGTCGTGGTTGCGTCATCTTGGGATCTGGATGGGTGCTTTGGGTTCAAGTTGCTTCAGCACCAACGCTGCTAACAGATCTCTGTCAATTAAAAAGGGAAAATCCATCCCGTCAAATGCTGTAATCACCCCGGGGTCCCATCCTCTTTGGCCATTACAACCTCCCACTTGGCCGTGCCATTGGCTGCCTCACTTTTCATTATATAACTGTACTGAAGCGTAATTGAGACAGAAATATTTTTGGGGAAATCGTGGCCTCTCACCCCAAAACTGCACTATAGATTTTTCAATCCATGTAGAATCTGAAATTAGGAAAATACAAAAGAGAGGATGAAATGTGTTTTAAGTTCTGTTTTAGAATCTGGAGATGGTTAATAACGGGTGTTTTTGTTTTATATATTATCTCGTAATCAGATTAGTGCAGTTCAGATTTCATGCCTCGACATCAATGGCCTCTATTATTTATTGGTCTTGTTTGCACATAACAAGCAGGGTCGGGTCGGGGAGATGTTGAGATTTTCTCAGCAACTGCACTTCCTTGAGAGGAAACACGTTTGCTAATCCAGGGGACGGTGGTACCGTTCTTTATTGTACTCTACTATTACTGTATTATGAATAATGAAATACAGCAAGGATACAGTTGGCACTATAACAACAAGAAAGCTTGGCCCCCGAGTTGGCGTCTGTCCACCGGCTGCCAGTCGAATGATTCCACGGCTTTACTGATTTAAAGTTCAGTGCAGGGGGTCTCGACCTCTTGACCTTTTTGGTTGCCCGACTGCGCGCTCAGCTCCTCGGTCACGTTTCTCTTTCAGAGATCCTCACGGTGCATTGCTGGGGAAACCTGAAGCCTACTGAATGAATTATACTTTGCTATAAAGCACCGATAATGTGAAAGGAGCAGTCTTAAAAAAGAAGGGCCCGGTCCGATGGCATCACCTCTTTCTTTCTTTTTCTCTTTTTCAGAACAAGAGCTTGAAAACAAAACTGCTTTCGGGACACAAACTTTGTGACGCCTATGCTGAAGAGGTAAGGAGTTTCCCCACAGTGCATTTTGTTAAACACGAGGGCTCTCAATAAAGAATGAACTTCATTCAACGCAAAGAAAGCCAAAGTTTCCTTTGTCTCTTCACCCTTTAGATCACTCATGTAACTGCTCTCTCTCTCTCTCTCTCTCTCTCTCTCTCTCTCTCTCTCTCTTTCACACACTACCCCACAAATGTACGAGCAATAACTTGTTCATTTGTAGACATTCTTCACAGTGCAGGGTTACTCCTCCTGTATAGAAAAACAATTACCATCCTTTTTGCTTAACTTAATACCTAATTAGACATGGTAAACATGATTTTATGGTCTCAAAAATCTTTAGTTTCATTGAATTTAGAGCGTAAGAGACCAGAGGAATGACCCTTTCGCAATAGGTTTTCCCGTCATGAAAACATGATTATGACCTATTTGCCTAAAATATCATATATTGAGTTTGGTTGTATTTAGCTGCACTAGATTCACTTAACGGTGGATGCTTTCGCATGATGCTACTGGTCTCATCGCCATCACCGAGGGACTGAATGACACGCTGGAGCCGCACTGTTTGTGTGTTTGAGAGCTTTTCCTGTTGAAGAGAGCTTCATCGACACGTGAAGTCCGCTGCAGGCCTGGTGTCATTCTTCAGTTCGTACTGAGACGCAAGACATTTCGGTATAAAAAGGCCAGGACTTGATTAAAAATATTAATCTAATTAATTAGAGGCTTTGTAATTAATTAATCGAAATTAATCGCATATATTATACATACAAATATTTGACTTGAGAACAGTGAGAAGTCATTTTTTTCACATGGATTTTTATTTTTGATCAACCAATTCCAGTGTAGGAATAGCATATTTAGAAATATAGTACTTTCAGAAATTCAGGTAGCCTATAGGTAAGTAGACCTTCTGTAAATTAGCCCTAATTTAAACCTCTGGGCTGATGATAGCCATCTGACTGTGCAGCGAGGCCTGATTATATTGAAAAAAGTTAGTAATGGCAATGAAAAGTCCTGATGGATGGTGTCGGCCGGCCCACAGAGCCAGAGAAGGGAGCAAAGGGATCCAACTGGTGATAACACTGTTGGCTTTGTGCTTGAAGATGCGCTGCTTGTCCGGTGGTTCTTTCTTTGACTGATTATCTCTGTAAGAGCCGTCATCAAGGCGAGTAGACTTTGAGTTCCGAAGGGGAAGAAAATAGCAACCAGGGTTTCCTTGAACACAGGTACATCACCGGAGGTCACTGAGTGCAATTCCCTCGGGAGGCTCTGGATAAAAAGTACATGGTAAAGAGGAGCATTCTTACTTTCATCTTGGAGTGTTATTGATGGTTAAAAAGCTTAAAGAGTAGACCTGTAATCACATACTAAAGCTGCAAAGCAATCGCGTCTGTGAAGGTAATTGCAAACAACTTCATTCTATCGCGACTTTGTCTGATTAGTTTACAAATATCTCCTCTACCTGTGTGAAAATACTAGGAAGAGTGTTTGTTATTGATCTATTGCCCTGTTCGCTGCGAACCAAGATTAACCCTTAAGAAAATGTTTACTAGGGAATTAGGTTTTGTTAAATGTTTACTTCCTCCTTATCGTCGAAGCTGACCTTGGGTAAACCTTCTAAGCTTATGCTGTTTTTAAGAGTTTTTATAATAATGCATTGCATTCATTTTCACAGCCCTAATAAATATAAATGTGAACAACACCGTAAAGGAGGTTGTATGGTTGCTGGTAAACCAATATGGCTGAATTGATATTTATATTCACTGGATTTAAGATCTATATATTTTGTAATTGCACACAGGTTTTGAGGAAACAACCCAAAGGGATTTAGTTTAAAAAGTGGCAAATCCTTCCAAGTGAGAAGCCCCCATCTATGTTAAACATTTCTTTTAAAGAAAAAGACACTTAATGAAGAAAAAAATACATTATCTGTATCATATTTTCCATTATTCAGCTCTGGTATAAGAATACTGTAATACAATGATATGTCAAATGTTCAATTAATTAATAAACAATGCCGTCAAATCCATGTATAGAGGATTTGATTATTATTGTGCTGCTTTATAATACTAATTCTGGTTATTATTTGACCTCATAGCCTTATTGGGAGTGTGAGGATTCTGAGTCATCTGGTCCCTCGGTTCAAACTAATTTAATCCCTTGGGCATAAGGAGCAGTATGGACTCGTGTCTTTATTATTCCATCTGCCACGGCTTCATTAAAGACAATTCAGGGATCGCTTGCAGTAAAATGATTTTGAATGATTAGGATTGGTTCCTTCTTGTAGATCCAGAGATGTCGTAGGCTGGATGGAAGAAAATTCTTGCTCAGAATCAGCTTAAAAACACAATCGCCGGATTTTCCTCGTTCAAACAAGAGCGCGCGGATGGGCACAGGTCAGGGGGAAAATTGTAGTGCGAGCCAAAGTTCAGTCCGGCTGTTTGACCACCTCGCCGATCTGTTCCCACCACCTGCAGGCCGCCGCGTCCATTTGAAAGAGAAGCTCACCTGGTGCCAAACATTACCGGGCGATTTTTATGTTATCTGAATCCGGGAAGAAATAGCATGCAACCGGTCCTCAAAGAAAAGGTCTGAAAGGTTAGAGTCACGGTGGTTAACACCTGAACCACATCTCACAGTGCTTCAATACCACCTGAACCACATCTCACAGTGCTTCAATACCACGTGAACTACGTCTGTACTGTTACATTCATCTAAAATGAGGTAGAATGGCACAGCTGGAGCACTAAACTATTGATTCAGCGGTTGTTTTAACCAAAAAGTTCAACCATGTCCCACAAAACCGAAGTGATGTACCTTTAACACGGTTATTTTAACACATATATGTTTTAAAAGAACTAACGTTTCCTAAACTGATCCAAGAGGATGGCTACGTGAATGGGGGGCAAACAAGAGCCTTTCTCACATAGGACATGCGCATTATACATATGCAACATTTTTAATTCGATCATGTCCATGTTTCTAATTCAAGGCGCTCTCACTCTCTGTGTCCTATTTATTGGAGGCTATCTGAACGTTTCATTCATGGTAATGAGAAGCTCCTGCCTGTTCTGTCAATTGGACGCGGTATACAAAACGCAGAATTGGACTGATAGAGAACTAAATCAAATGCACTCAGGGACATTTCCATAATGTAAGAATGGAAATGCATGCTTTCATTTTGCTTTTTTTATTGCTCAGAAATACTTCAATAAGAATAAGATTTTTAAAGATGCACTGAGTATCATCCTTTGATTTCTGCAAGCGTCCCGATGCAGACGTACAGTAACAAGACCTGCCGCTTGTGAGATTTGTTGATTAAGCTTATTAAAGCAATAAGGTACGAGAGGCTGTACTTTATCGTCCAATGGAATGAATGTAAGAAACAGTTACATTATTGAAGATAAAGTACTGCCTCAAGTACCCCATTGCTTTTATAACACGGTTACCAGCAAAATATTAAATGGTAAGTAAATAGCTGCCTTTCAGCACAAAATAGTTGTAGCCAGAGGGATGTGATATGGAACGCTCGATCAATGTGAACAGCAACTGTGCATTATCTCTAAATACCAATCAGAACGCTGGATTTCATCTAACCGCTTTATAATTAACAGTAATACACAAATCCTCCCCCATCCATACGTTGCTTGTGAGTCCATTTTTTGCTCATCTGAAAGCCAGTCGCAACAAGAAAACGCATTTCCTGCCGAAAATGCATTGGAATGCTGAAAGATTAAAGCGAAATGAATTTTTAAAAATTGCTTAAAATGCAGAAGTGAGAAAAGCTGAAATGAATTTGATTAAGATACAGATCATCATTGTGGCTTTTAATGCTTTTGCTGCATGTCTCGACCCATTGGGACCGGCAAGTCGCAGCCGTAGTGACGTGTGCGTCCGTCAGGATGCAGCCTCACTGTGTCACTCCCTTCAATACAGCAGAGATATCAAACATCAAAAGCCTACCAAAAGAAACACATTCCTTCCATGTTGCATGCATTCAGGGAGACCATCTTACGCTCCCTTCCGCGTTTAAAGATATTCGCTAAAAGATGTTGCTCAAGATAATGCTGAGGCAGCGTTGCAACAATTAGTTCATCTGTTTGCCCCTGAATGGACAAAAGATAAGCAACGTTTTTGATACACTTAAAACACAATGTGGCAGCACACTGAGTGACACAGAGCAGGAGTGAATAAATCCCCAAACCATCATGCCTAATATATTATATCTCAAAAGACCAAATCCCACTAGAAAATTGCTTCCTCTGCACACACTTGGACAATCTGTCCTTGGGATGGACTGCGTTTCTTCCCACAAAACATTTATTTAATATTTTAAAAAGTATCCTAAAAGCGCCACTTAACTGCCACAAATGAAGTTTATTCGAAACTGATCCAACATATGGACCGGCGGTTTTTAAGTTAGCTTTTCATTTAAGCACAATTTGTTTTATGAGGAGCCCCAGGATGCAATTTTTGAATCCAGTTACGCGTGACAGGAGATGGGGCGTCTCGGGACATGGAAGCACCCTGGGAAAAAGAATAGCGAGGTAAAGACTCCTCCTGTCAGGTGCTCGGGACCCTTTGGAGGGAATTTGTCCTTCAGGGTTGCGCTCCGTGTGCTTTTGGTGAAAGATCAGACCGCGTGTCAGGTTTTCACTGCCTGTGTGAAGGAAGTATAAAGATAGGCGGAAGGTAGCGTGGGAGGTTTATAGAGATAGAAAGGAAGAGATAAACAGACAGATAAGATCATACAGAGTTGGCTAGAAAAGAAAAGAAGAAATGAGTCTTGTTTGCTCACAAATGCAAACTTTTACAGACTTTCCTGGAAATTCCTTTACATTTAGCTCATGATTCATTCATTATTGTTTCTCTATTGTGGTCTGTTTTTTGAGCTCTGTACCCAATTGAGAGAAAATCTTTGATCAAAGGAAACCTAAATATATATGTACTGTATATACACATATAGAGTAAATACGTTTTTACTTGAGCTGCAATGAACCCTCATAATAAAGGATCAATATTTTCTCCTTTAGAACTCGCAATGCACTCAGGTTCAAATGGATTCGGGGCAATTTTATCACTGCAAGGCCTCAGGTTGGGAGGCGCAGCGCCACTTTAAGGACGGCTGTGCATCAAGCCGTCCAGGAGCCGTCCCCCCCGCAGAGGGAGTGTGTGTGTGTGTGTGTGTGTAGTGGGGGTGGGGAAATGCAGGTTCAGACAGCGGGGCCAGAAGCCAGCGCACAACTGCGTCATTGTGTGGACTGTACAGTTCAGTGAAGGGAGGATTTGATATTTCCTTCCTTCAAAGCCAGCGCTCTGCCGGGGGGGGAGACACACTCACGAAGGCCGCAGCTGAATCCTGCTACGTGATCTAAAACCAATTTTGCTATTTGAATAAGCTAACACTTATTTCCTTATCTTTCCCTTGCAGTCGAAAAAAATCCAGGCTCAACTGAAAGAGCTGCGGTACGGGAAAAAGGATTTGATTTTTAAGGTAAGTTCAAACTGAAAGGCGGGGGCCCGGCTCTGCAGACCAGGGGGGGGGGGGGGTACTACAGGATGATCCCATCACTCCGATTAACTCAGTTACACAGTCGCTCCCTGTCAAAAGCGAGCGATTAGTCCGCACGCCGCCACCCCGACGTCTGGTCTGAAATGAGAGTATTCATCACCTTCAAGACGCATCATTGGGTAGCTGCACGCCGGCCAGCACCATGTAGCGTGGCGAGAAGTACAGGAAGAGAGCTGCGGTGAGGTTGCATTTGTGACCCGTGGTTCATTTGGTTCGATCACGATGCTCGGTCAGTGCACATGAGCCTCGGGGGCGTCTCTTCAGCGGCAGCCTTTTCCCAAAAAAAAAACCCTTTCTTCTTCACGGGAAACTAGGTGGAGGCAACGAACCCACATCCTCAGGTTTCTATTTCTGATTTCTTTGGAGTTAGTTGTTCATTTTGTCTTCATCAGACGCCATTCAGCACCGACAAAGCGACGGTATTTTCTTTTTCATTTGGCAGCTCTGTTGCTCTGTTGTTCCTGTGAATGTTGTACACCGAGTGTCTTTGTGTCTTTGTTTTGCTTCTGGCCAAAGATCTCAGAGGTTACATTTCACGAGCCCCACATTGCCTCCACTGAAGTGTATATGGGGCCATCACAAATGTGTCTCCACACACACACACACACACACACACACACACACACACACACTCTGCTGAAAGTGGAATTATTTATTGGCATTCACTGGAACGTGGAATGACCTTTTCGGGCCTTGTTTGCCGCGTTAATACATCGGTCGACATCTCCGCCTCGGACCACGTCATTTCTTTAAACGAATGCCTTTTTTGTCTTTTAGAACCGTCGTTTCCTCAAGTCGCGTCGGACATGAAACGAATAAAAGGGGCTGTGGATTTTTACGCTCGGAGCCTGAATAAATTGTCCCCGGGCGTCCCGCTGCTTGTTCTATTTCCAGCCTGTGAAGGATGGACGCGCTGACTCCTTCGCTCGGTGTCACTGCTCGTAAATCGCCGTCTGTAAAAAAAAAAATTGCATCAGTGCCCCCCCCCCCCCACACACACACACGACGCGACCTTATTGCTCAATGTCAGCCAGCGGGTCCCGTGGACCTTCGGGGAACACGATGCCCCGCGGTGACTCGGGGGGGATTTGGGCTGGTTTCTCTTTCTCTAGAAAACCAGCCGTCTTTGTGCAGATGACAGTCCGCTCGATGGGAAGGTCGGAGGGAGAATGAATCATGCATCTCCGACCCCACGGGTCCTCAGCGTATTCCAACATACGCTGTGATCAGGATAACGGGGGGGGGGGGGGGCGAGGTGGAGGAGAGTCCCTCCACATTGGGAAATGTCATCAGCATCACTAGGGGGACGGGGGGGGGGGCGTCAGTTAAGGCGCCGCGACCGAGGAGGGAGTGGAATTGGTTGTGACGGCTGTTGCACCACATCAAACTGCCTTTTTGGAGCGGGGGGGGGGGCCATCACGGTTCACATAGAGAGGACAATCTCACAAGAGCAAATAGAGAAACATCAAAGAAATAAATGATTTCCATCCTGAGAACAATTTAGTCCCAGAAATGACTTGTGTACCTGTTATTTCCACGAATGACCGAGAACTGTGACACTATAGAAGCAGAAGGTGAACACCGAGGCTTCGTCCCTCCTCTCTACGCGACGCTCAGGAAATAGGCTGCGGGGGGGGTGGAGGGGGGGTAGAGTTCGGAGACGGATGTTCTATGTCAAAAATAAATATCTAGAAGTTACTGTGCTTTAGGTTTTGTTGCCTGAACATGTGTTAGAAATGACATCATTCGTCGTCTACAAAGCGGCGTCCTGTCTGCGGCGAGTTGGGCTGGGACCCTGTTTGAGTCACAGGATGTGGACGAAGACACGCCTGCGGTACCAGGAAGAGGGACTGCTGTGAGGATTATTTACCGCGAATGCTCCTGGGTTTTAAAGGACGAGTGAAAACGGGACACAAGTCATTGGGTCCAAACGGGCTGTAACCACGAAGCAGAGGCAGGTTCCCTTTCACGCTGCTGGCAAAAGCATTAAAAACTTCAGAGAAACCCTCTGCCACGTTTTCCCTGTGACGACCGAACGCTTGGCCATGGTCTTCACTCCTTCAGCACACTTTGAGATTTTTCCCTTTTCGCGAAGCTCTTTCCCCCTCCAGCTTTAGGGAGAGAAAGACGATGCTGCACGCCTTTGTCCGGCAGAGTGGCTCGTACCCTGCTGACCTCAAGCCTCTATAATGGGTTCAGCACAACAACAACAACAACAACAAAGTAGGGTTTAGACTTGGAGCCGCTAACCCTGAAAGTCAGCATTTCCACTTCAGTGGCCGTTGTTGCAGCACTGTGCGCTGATGGCGCTCTGTGTAATGGAGGGTCACATGCTACACCCCTGCGCGCATGCACATACAAACACGGGGCTCCTGAACGCATCCCTGCAGAGGACGAGCTAAGAGGAGGGGGTGGAGGGGGGGGGGGGGGGGGGGGGGGGTTGGACTCTTTATTATTTATGACTCTGCAGGCAATCCATTCTCCCTCCCAACGTGTGACATATGGCCGCTCGGTCGCTGCTCTTTGGGGGGGCTTTCCTCCCTTAGTGTGCGCATGCCATGCACCAGGCATGCAGAAAACTGCACTATGCACACAACCGGGTCCTTATTACACGCTCGGTGCAAATGGAGTAGTATCTAGTGTGAGATTAAGAGGGGGGGGGGGTGCATCGGCATTTTGAGCACTACGGGCTCAATTTATACAGCTTTTTGTGAATATGTTTTTTTGTGCTTTGTTCATTTCTGAAGAAGTGGTAACTGTTCCCTCATTACAAACCAATCAAATCATTACAGAAAACCCACTTTAACGGCACATTCCACCTCAGGACATATTCCACATCGATGTCTTTGCAGAACTCCCCTGAAAAAACAAGTACATTTAGTCCAAAAAAGTACATAAAATAACTGGACAGGAAAGATCCGTCTCCTGGTGAAGTCCCTGTGTTTTGCTTTATCCATTCACCCCCCCCCCCCCCTCCCCCCCTCCTCACCTTGCTGGGAGTGTTCATTACAGGTGCATTTACTGTGAGGGACTGCTAATGAGGCCGATGGGCCGACATCGTGGTCACGAGGAAGCCGCCTCGGGCCTGGCGGGCGCCGCCGTGTATTTGGTCCCCCCCCCCGGAAACGAGTGCAGCACTGGCAGCACTGCAATGGCAACTCTTGGATGATATGCTCTAAGTCACTATGAAATGGCACCTTCAGGATCCCATCTTGCTGCAAATAATCCAAACCCGTATGAGTGAACACTTCCATGAGACGTGCCTGTGCTGAGGATTAAGGGGAACTTTTCCTCAAACCTTTGGATTCCCTCTCGAGCCCAACAGCCGCAAACCACCTAGTGATTGTCTCGAGCTCTTTGACTATGAAAAAAAACACAATAGATCGGAGTGGGGGGGGGGCTAAATCCCAGCGTGTGAGTGTCCTGTCCTTGACTGTCACTGCATGACTCGTCTAGCGGGGAGAACGCATGCATCCCCCCCCCCCCCCCGCCCCCTGTCGAGGGGTAGAAGTGGCCTTTGTGTTCATCAATAAAAAAAGACCAGCGAAGTCCCCGAGGTGCCACATGAGTCCGGAGACAAACTCCCCGTTTATAATGTGATTAGACGTCATTATAAACGTTCACTATAATCCATGTCAGTTAAAAACCTGCCAGCAGCCATGTCTTCACCCACTTATGTTGATAAGCTGTAACAAATGAATGGAACCTGTACATTTCATCGTATTTCCTGTTGGTAACTTTTCTTTCGTCTAAAAAGGAGTTTGAGCTTTTAACGGTTAACTTTGAACATTTTTCCTTTCTACCCGGGGGGGTCTTCACTTTTCAGCGCTCCGTGAAAATAGACCATAATTATCACGCGACCTTCCAGTGCATTCCATTTGAAACCAGCCGTGATCCTGAAGCCTCCCCATTAAAAGGCAGCAGGGATTCAGCGAGTGCTTCAGGCCTCCGATGTACATGCAGTTGAGTGCTGTGTGGGTCTGTGTTCCTGAGGGAGGGGGGCACGGACACATGCTTTGTGTGCCAATGACTAACCGGGTCTCTCACAGGGGCAGCAGCTGATGGACCTGGAGCACAAGTTGACTGTAGCCAAGGAGGAACTGGAGAAGACTGCACTGGACAAGGTGAACAAACAATGGTTTCTTTCTGCTTTATTTGTGATGCGTGTTTTTTTTTAAACATTTCTGTGTTTGTAGGTACTTTCAAACTAACGTCTCTCATCCGACCCATTCAAAACCAATATGGGTGTAAGATAAAATATAAATGGATACAGTTTCATGAAAACTGATCTCATTACAGAGGATGTCAAAGCTCATCTTAGACAGGTTCATGTGGTAAAATCTATAATATAATGTCTGTGCTGAAGATGCCTGTTAAAGCCACTTGAAGTTCATTTGTCGTGTGGATGGACGTGGCGGAGGAGGTCCAACGGGATTCAAGGTGTGTGTGTGTGTGTGTGTGTGTGTGCGTGTGTGTGTGTTGCGGGACAGGAGTCGCAGCTGAAGGCGCTGAAGGACACGGTCCACATCTGCTTCTCAGCTGTCCTCAACAACCAGCCCGGCAGCGGCCACAGATTCCCCACCTCCCCCGCCCACTTGTTCCGATACGCGTCGCTCATCAACAGCTCCAGAGTCACCTTCCAGCAGCCACACGCCAAGGTACCACCGACCTCCTTAAGGTTCACCCAGAAGACCCCAAAACGAAGCCTTTTATTGAGGTTTGATCCGGTGGCTCAGAACAGTCTGTCCTTGAATCCACAGTCTCACCAGGGGCTTTTGAGATGATGGCACACAGATGAGCATTTTTCATTTTAAAAGGTTGATAATCACGAAGAAATAAACCCCAATAATACGATCCCTGCATGTCTTTATTTGACTTTTAAAGTTTTAAAGCAAGTTGTATTCGTCGACTGTTCAAAAGCTACCGGTGTTGTTTCTATTTCTCGTAACCTTCCCGTGTTTTTCAAAGAAATTCATTCAACCATTGCGGCTCCCCACATGTTTGGATATGTGTCATTGTGCTAATCGTTGTTGACTCCACAGCTGGAACGGCTAATTATTTCCAACGCAGCTTCATTTACGGAGGCCTCGAGTAAACAGTAACGCCTGAAGGCAAAGTACATTTCCACTTCCGCTGGATATTATTAACAGAAAGATGATCAATTGGCCTTTTCACAGGAGACGTCTCCATCAGAGGTGTCATTACTATCGCTATTAATGGCAAAAAATAGGAATAGGATGGAGCAGGTGGAGCTGAATGGAGTCCGACCCTTCGTTAATATTATTAGTTGCACCTGGGTTCTTCCACAGCAGCAATAACATCTAAATGCGTTTGTTGCATTAGGTAAACAATGGGGAGGGTGGATTGGGGGATTTGTCTCTGTAATGGTGGCGGCGTAATTTCCCCTCTGACTTCCTGGATACAATAAAGCAGACTACAGCTGTTTGCCGCTCCTGTAAACACCTCCGAGTTAAGCTTCAGCTCGGTGACATCATGGAATGCATCTTGTTGGCCAAGTGTGTGAATTTCCCTGTTAGCCGATTATTACCTGCTTTTGAAGTGTCTATTTGTCAATCTGATGCCCCGAGCATCCCTCTGCAGAAAGAGAATTACTACCAAATATAACATTTGGGCAAACACGATTCTAATAATGACATATCTGAATCACGCAGCGGTCATTTATCCAGTTTTTGTATTCCTTGGTGCTGCTTTTTAGAGGGTTAACCAAATCAATGAGGACATTATTGGAGTTTTGATTTGATACCAAATCTGTTCTGTGTGAAATGATTAACTCAATCTGAGTGAGGCTTTGCTTGGAGCCTCTTCAAGTCAAGGTCACAGCAGACACAACCGAGGGCTTAGTTGTAAAATAAGCTCAGTGTATACATTGCTTCTTGTGTTCGTTTTAGGACTCTGTGGCTGTGAAAGAGCTGGGATTGAAATGTAGGAGAATAAACGCGTCACGTTTCCCTGCGATTGGGTTGGTTGTGATTTCTGAAGGAGGACTCCCTTTGAAATCGACCTTATCTGCCACGAATCCTATGAGCGATTCCGCCTTTAAGAGGCTTTTCTCTCACAGTGTGCACTCCGCCTCCCTTTGGTGGGTGCTGAAGTTTTCTGACATGCCGCGGTGGATTTTATTTTTGTTTTATTTATTGCTCTTCATGCGTCAGCAGCATCCCCTCCGTCCCTCTGCATCGGGCGACACGACGAGCTCGAGGTGACGCCTTGGTTTGCAGCCAAAACATGACCATCCCGTCATGTATCTTCCCTCCATTACCGTGAGCCCAATATATGCGAGCACATTGGGAAACATGAGCGTCGCTCCGATGGAAAGACGAGCAAAGCAAGATCATAGTGTGCGTTGTCCCGTTTATTAGCATACAAATAGCAGCACGCCACTTGTGATCTCCCGTCGCCGCTGTACACTACGGCGAGTGCTCCTTCACTGTAAAGACTGCCGGGTGTTCTCCATCTATGCCTCTGCGTGCAGAGGTGGCTCAGACCTCATTTAAAATCACTGCCAAATGCATCTCAAATTACAAAGAAAAAAAAAATAAAAATGGCCAACAACGTCCTCTCATTTCAGCCGGGGCGTTTTTCAAAGCACAGTCTTTAAGGGACTGTGTGCCGTGAAGGGTAACGTTAGATGTTGAGATGAAAGTAGCCTAGCAGCTAGCTTAGCATAGCAGCTAGCTTAGCCTAGCTGCTAGAGGAATTCTCTCTGCACATGTGGCGCCTGTTACTTCCAATGCAACAAGCTCTCTCCATCTAGAGCTACCGTCTTGCTTTCCCCGATGTAACTGACAACTGAAAATATTTAGTCGCATTAAATGCGGCCGCATTAATCGCATAGATTAACGCATTTATGTTGACAGCCCTGATATTAACGGCGGGGGGAGGACCCGGCAGTCGCTGTGTGGACGGGTTGTTTCTGAAAAGCCACGGCTAGTTGCACGCTGATTGTTGTTTGTGCTCATAAACAGTGGGGTACGTTGGTACGTTGGCTACCACCACCGGCGGGGGGGGTGGGGGGAGGAAGAAAAACAGTGACAACGCTGCAGAGCGTTTAAGACGCGAGGGAAGCATTTACCCACAAATTGCGCGATAAAACACCGGCACACTTCATAAAATCCGCTTTGTGCTTTTGAAAGTGAGAGGGATGTTTGTTTCGAGAACTCGCCGACACCACTTTGAGCTTCACGCTCGTATGTCATGAGGTAACATAATGGGCCTCAAGGCCCTGGTAGAAGCCACCGATAAGACCCCCCCCCCCCCCCCGGGCCTCGCCCCTCACGCAGACACACAAACGCAGACGCGACGCTCTCCTGGCCCGGTGAAAGATTCATTAGCGCGAAGGATGCAGAGATCAGTGAGATTGGAGTGGAAGTTGCTTCATATTTAACGGGGGGGGGGGGGGGTGGGGGGGGGGCTCAGGGAAGGAGCCAAGTCTCGTGGTCCGATAGCAAGCGATTTTCATCAAAGTAATGGGAGATGATGCCTCAGATGCTCGACGTGCCGGATGGGGAATCAGGCATTCCTTTGCCCTGCTCTCAGCACTTACTGTTTACTTTAACGCTTGGGGGGGGGGGGGGTTTGTCGATATAAATGGGATATTTATTTCTGCCGAGGAAAATGTGGTTGACACTGCAAAAAAAAAAAAGGTGACGTGCGGATATTTATCAGCTGAATGGTGCACCATCCTTCAGAGATGGGAATGCGGATGTCCTGCCTAAAAACATGTGTTTCCCGGCCTGGGTGTCCGTCCGATATTTACAGTGGAAGGCCGTGAAAAAGTGGGGAAATATCGCACGGCACTTTCGCGGCTAAAGCCTGCCCCGAAAAAAGATGTAGTTTGAGCTGACAGAGTGAGAATGTAGTTTGACAGTGACAGGTCGGAACTGCCTGTGTTCATCTTGCCGCCGTCGTGTTTCATGGTCTCAGGAGATCACTTTTGACCCAGTTAGGGAGAGGACTATGTACCAGCCCCGCACAGCAGAAGACAGAGACGCTTACTTTTGGAGAGACGAACTCAGTTTGTCTTTGACTCTCGCAGACGGGGCCATTTGTGGTCGAGAGCCTGAAAAAAAACTTATCTGAAGCAAGCGTGAATTGTTGTAATACCCTTGTGTCGTATTATTTCAAATATGAATATGAGGAAACTGTGAAAACGGGCAAAAGAAACGATTGTAGGAAAAGTCAAGGATTTGTTTGCTCCGCACTGCTTTTAACGTCGACATATTTCCCAAAACGTCTCAATGCTTCCAATAGCCGGAGGATCAGCAGAACGGTTAGTTTGTTCAGATTGCTCCAATCCAGCTGTTGGCCTCTACCCACCAAGTCCATGTTCTTCATGCAGATACGTAGTCAGGAACTTAACCGAGAACACGCAACTTCTCAAAGCTTAAACTGCCAGGAAACCTGCAGGCAAAGGCACTCTCAAACCGGGACCCTTTCTTAACGATGATATTAGTAATCAAGTCACGGTGTAAGATGTTTTTACTAATAGAGACGTAGATCTCCCTCCATGCCGCAGAGAGAACCTTTCCATCTCCGGCTGCTGGTCCGCTACCTTCCACGTTGCTTGGTCTGGTTTTTTGGTGGTGAAGCCACGAGAGGCGACGCCGCTTTAAGAAGGCACTCCCCTCCGCAGATAAACAGGCTCAATTATTCCCGCTCGTATGATGTAAACAATTATGAACTTTTGCGTCGGAATTGTTTACTCTGCAACAACAACCCCCGAAGCCGCCGCTGAATCATCAACAAGCCATTTCCTACATTTAATATGCTTTCCCCCCTTCCCCCCTCCACAGGATATCTCCAAAGTTCAGAGAATTGCCACAGCCAGCAAATCACCCGTGAACATGGGCGCAACGAGGGGAGAGGACGGCGGAGTTAAAGCCTGCCAAATGGAAAAGGTGAGCCTTTAGAGTAATAAACGATAATGGCCTAAGTGACCCGAGGGCCTGGATCCACCGGGATTATCTGTTGACCCAATTCATGCTCGAGTTCCTCATCAGAGATCAGATCTTTTACTCTGAGTGTCCTCCGGTAGGAACTGCAAAGAGTCCCGGCTTGGTGATACAGTCATTAGTTTGAACGGTCCATCTCTGACACGTTATTTCATTCAATCGGGTCCTACTGCACACGGCACAAATGAGTACAATCTCCTTCGTGGTCCATGAGAACACAGGGAGGGGCCACTGATAGCATTCGGTTAGACCAACGAGGGCAAAGGCACTACGGAGGGAATCCACCCAGGAAGGAATCCACCCAACCATCAGGACACCAAATGCAATGTTCATCCTGTGTACTGTTGATTACATCATTTTTGGGAGAGGTGTAGAAAGCCTCAAGTACTTCAGATACAGATAAGAAGAGACGTATTTGAAAATGAGACTAAAGTCCCCCCCCCCCCCCCATGGGGAGGAAATGAAGAGAGACAGTTTGTATTAGCAGGTTTATCTTTCGGTTTGAAAACGGGTGGATCGCTGCACTCCAGACAAATGATTTTCATTGACAGATGTCACACTTGTTGAAATATATATATATATATATATATATATATATATATATATATATATATATATATATATATATATATATATATATTCCAGAAATGCATTAGACCAGCGATTGTCTCAACGTCGTCTGTAACAATCATTCCTCACCTTTGTGTGCACTGGTCTCTGTGGTACCGTGTGGTGCCCGAGCTCCGCGTTCATCCTTTGGAAAGCTTTTTGTTTTGGTCAGAACAATTTGCAGCAATCATACATGAAAGCAAAAGTATTCCCACAGGCGCAAACTGGCTCCAAGTGCAGCGCGGCGAGGAGATGATTGACACGGCTTTTAGCCCTGTGGCTAATTCTGTTTAAAAAAAAAACAACAACACAAAAACCCATCCTGTTGGGCTGCTGCTAATGATTCTTTTCTGTATTGATTATTTCAGGATTGATTGTTTCAGTCCGTAAAACGTCCGAAAATAAGAAATACCGTTCTCCAGTTCCCAAAGAGCCAGAGGCGACATCTTCAAATTGCTTGTTTTTATATTTTCCAAACCCAAAAGACCATCCAGCACTCTGCTGCTCGTTCGAGGGACATCAAGCAGGTGTCTGATATCAAAACACCAGGCACCTTTCAGACCGAGGTTTAAAGTAACTGTGCCCATGTCATCTTTAGACAGAAAGGGGCTTTTGCACCTTTCAACTTTTAAATGTGCACGCGTAACACACAGTGTGTCCTCTGCGCCTCCTCCTCAGCCCGGCGGCGCCTGCTCCCGGAACCAGACGGAGGAATCGGCCCCCGACAGCAAAACGCTACCGGAGCCCCGCCAGGTGAGCCCGGACGGGACCTCCGCCCCCACAGCACAGGAGGCCAGCACCAGGACCGGGTTCTTCTCTGGTTTTCCTAACAAATGCGTAACACGCGAAACACGTTGCGAAATCCCCTTCCTTTCTGTGACAAAAGACTAAACTTATAGCCACGGGAAATTGTTACCAGATGTTTATCTTCTTTAAAAGGGCTTAATCATTTCCCAGATCAGCTGGGAATCGTAGTTCTGAACAAACACGACTCTACCGGGACTAAGTTGTGCGTTTGTTGCGGGTGTTTGTGATAATGAAGAAATGTTGCGAGTGCGACGTTGTGGCTGATTGAGGGTTTTTTTTAATGTGTGTTCACAACGATGGAGGCGACGACGCTAAACACTGGTTTGTAATTGAACTCCCTTGCAGTTTTGAAACAGGTCACGTGACGAGGATGCCTTAAAAACGGAAAGAGAAGTGAAGCAGATGAAAACCAGCTCAGCTGTGATCCAGTGACTGGCAACTCAGACCTTGAAATGATTAGGCCGCATAGTGTGCAATAAAGTACGACACAAGTGGAACACAGCGGAGCGGATGACACACAACGCCTTCGCCACGCAATCCGGAAACATGGCAAACCTAATCTCCCCAAACCTAATATGCCAGTGCGCCAATGTCACCTGTAGTGCGTGATATGCAACGCCCTGCCAAGGCCTACGCGCAACTCCCCCCCCCCCCCCCCCCCCGCCCCCCCCTCATCATATTATTGAATTGAGTCACACCTGTTTGGCAGTGGCAGATGGTACGACAAAACAATGCATCTCATTTACATGCTGTGCGATGCCGTGTGACTGAGCGACTGTCTGGCATCCCGAGTGCCAGCGATCCGTTTTTAGACACCAGAACACTCTGACAAACGGGCAGATTGGCCTTCAGTGGCTCGTCCGTGCCAGAGAGATATTTGACGATAGAACACAATTGCGAGTGGACTGTGTCACACCGGAGAACAAAGGAGGACGAGATAATGACACTCCACGTAATGGAGAAATTAAGTTAATCGTGTTACGGAACGTGTCACTGAAGTCACTTCGTTGGCGTTCATGCATTCATTACGCGGCGGTTCGTGTGTGGACCTAAACGCACTCGACACACTCGGCTCCAGGGATCCTTTGACCTTTCATTTAAAGCTCCGGGAACAGCAGGCGGGGTGACGAGCTCGAGCCGACTCTAAACCACACTTGTCTAAAAGCTGGGTTTTTAATCAAGCTTTCTGCGATTCATTTCGTGACGTAACATCATAACAATAACAACAGTCCCGGACATTTCCAGTTCCTCACAAGAAGCCAATAAAGACATTTTGGGAATTTTTCACAATTTGCCATGTCACTTTTTTTTTCTTTTTCATTTCATTAATGTTTAATTTTCCACATCTTGTTGCAGCCAAGAATCCACAGTTGACTCTTCCTCTGGCGCTGGTCGGTGTCTCCTGCTACCGCCCTTCGTGGAGTAGTAAACAATTGGATTATTAATGTTCTGCATTCTGCTCTCCGCGGATCGATCCGCACTAAAGCGCGGCCTCTTCCTATCACCACTTCACCTTCATCGCGTTTGATTTCTTTGACTGAGGAGTCGTCTCCCCTCGTGTTCAGAGGCTTTTCGTGGGCTCTTTGCAGAAACAAAACAAAGACGGCTTTAAAAATTCCCGTGGCGGAATGATTGGACCCAGAGGCTCTGAGCGATGTGGCTCGCACATCAACAAGCTGACAGACCAGGGGGGGGGGGACCACCTTTGTTCCGGGCCGGTTGATCTACTGTCAATCTAATCTGGACTTTGTTACAGTCAGCAGACCCTGGCATCCTCAAAACAATAGTTCACATCTCTGATGCACAGCGGAATCTGGGATATTTTGTATGTGACATTTTTTAATTGATTAAAATAAAGAGACAGGTGGAAGCTGGGTAATAAACAGGAGGGGGAAAAGGCAACTGTGGCAACTATGCAGATGTTTCAAATCATCAATTATTTATTGTTATTCAAAATATCTTTTGTCTCACTTGAATTTACATATTTTAAAAACAGTGGAATTCTGACAAATGTTTATTGGGGGGAAAGTACTTCTTTCTTTTTTGACCATCTTTTGCAACTTCATGGTAGTATTTCCAAATGTTCCATCTGAGTCCTGATGAATGTAAAATTCATAGCGTATCTATTGGCAACACACCGCTCTCAACACGAGGGCAAAGCTAGCGGCTAACGTGCTAACGGCGGGAACAGTGGAGGCAACGGCAGCGACGGCGGAGCTAACAGGCTAGCGCTGTCGTAGCACTGTCGTAGCGCTGTCGTAGCGCGGTGCAGAACCCGCGCGTCAGCTTTAGTTGCACAGAAGTTAAACATCACGCTCTGCAAAAACAAGAAGGAACATCCCAAACGCCGCATCCAAGTGGAAGGCAACTGAAGTTGGCCAGAAGCCACCAGAGTGCATTAAGGGAGAAATCGTTGGCCTGCAGAGGAGGTCCATTTGTACCCCGTCGCAGTCACTGAATCACAGAAAGAGCTACAAATGTGCTACTTAGTGTTGTGTGACTGCTGCCAGGACACAGTGTGGTCAAAATGTAAAGTTTACCTTCAAGCTCCCCCCCTGAGAGCCACCGGATGAGTGCACAGGTGTGTATGTGTGTGTGTGTGTGTGTGTTATAACCAGGTGATGGAGTTATAACCCGCCGCCATGCAGAGTGATGTGTAGGCTGATAATTACGCTGGATAATAGGAGCAGCCAGGAAGCCTGAAGGCATTCTGCGAGCTGACGCTGGTAAACACAGAGCAGATGCTTTGCTCGGGGAATTGGTTTCTAATGTTTATGCTTCAACGTGTCATTGCCCAAACTGACTTAAATTATTCAAAATACCAGCAAAAGCTGCACTCCATTAATGAAATGCATTGGAGCCCAATAATTTAAAATGTTTTTCTAAATGTTCAACTGTGGAAGCTACTGAAAGTTGCGTTTATACATCAAATAAACAGCTGAAAACCAGAAAGGACTCCGGACCCATCGATGTTACCTTGAAATAACCCATTTTTTTTGGGGAGCATTTTCCTGCCCAGATGTCAACCTCATCATGCATCTCCGTCTCTGTCTGAACCTCCGCAGCAGAGGAGCCGAGTGCCGACCGGGACATCGGACCCGAAGCTCTCAGGCGTCGGCGCGGAGGCCGGGGGGGGCGGCGGCAGAGAGACGAAGTGAGCGGACGCCACGTCGCCCCGAACGCAGAGCCGCTGCCGGGGGGGGGGGATCTTTACAAGAGCACACGCTAGCGCACCGTCACAAAACACACGTGCGCACACACACACACACACACACACACTCCGTATCAGCACTGTTCGCTAAAAGCTGAGACACTGGATCTGTCAACAAATTTCCGACTGTCATCTGCAAACCTCCACAGTAAAACGGCATGCATTCTAGAAATTCTTTTTAAAACGGTAGCAATGGCACTGGTAACTTGTTTCATGATGATGTTTATTTGTTGTTTAATATCTGAGTTTTATTCTGAGTGAGGACACTGCTTTCTAAATGTGTGATCTTTCTAGAAAAATCCTTTTGCACTGGTGAGGTCTGACACTGTATCCTGTAATATAAGTATATCTATTGACAAACTACTACTACAATGACTACTACTACTACTACTACCCAACTTAGAATATCGTTTGTCACTCATCGTAGCCAAGGTTAATTTACTCCTCCACATTTTTGAAATATAGAGGCTCAAGTTGGCTGGCCAACTGTTCAACATTTAATATTTCAGCACTCTTTCTGCCTCCCAACACTCAAGAGGCAAAGAGCCAAAGACTCACAATGGGTCGTCTCCCTGAGAATGTGCCATGCACTGAGTAGTAACCCCTAGCTACATGTGTCCGTGTTATCTGACCTTTCCGTGTCCTTTCAATAAACTGTAATTTTCAGTAAATTTGTGAAGAATAAATGGTTATTGGTGGGAAAAGAAGACGGAGTGAGCGAGTTTGTGATCGACGGAGAGAACGGGTTGCAGAGAGCAATCGGCGACACGCACGCCGTGTGGATGTCGAGCAGCCGCCAAACAAACGGTGAACGAAGCGGTCGCTGCGACGTCTCTGGTTGGAATAATTGTGTTGAGACAAACGAGGAATCTCAGAGCACGAACTATGTCGTCTGCGCTGTCCGATAATGCAAATGCATTGCAGGGCTTCTCGCGTGAGTTGTAAAAATGTAGTTTCAGTAGTTTTCTTTGGTTTACTGGAGTATATTTTGATTACTGAAATCTATACTGAAGAAGGTTGGCACCAGTATTTTAATCATAATGAAGTTGAGCTTAATCTGTAAAAAACACTTTTTTTATTATCATCTAATTTGCTTTTTGATTAATCGATTGTAGAAAGAAAAAATATATGAAAATGCCTAATTTTATGCCAATACATGTCAGTTTTTTAGAACTTTTTTAATTTATTATCATGTAAGAAAAGGGATTTAGAAGTTGAAAAGCGAGACACAACAAATCATCAGGATTTTAGCTTTAACAATCGAAATGCTCTATTAACTAGTTTTCAATTTCGTATCTGACAAATCACTGCAACTGTTTATCGACTTTGAGGACTAGAACTGAGAAGAAATAAGCGCATATTCATCGCCGTGTCCACGTCACAGAGAAATCAGCGACCCGCCTGAGACACGCCGGAGCCTCGGTGGGGGTCACGGATCGCTGACGCCACGCCAAAAGGTGCGGCGTTTCTGCAGCCGGCCTGATTGCATCCTGACAACAGCGCAGAGTGGATGCAAACGATCCCTTTGGGGGCGCGAGCTGAGGCACAGACGAGAGAGCGCCTGAGTTTCAAATCATCCAAACACAACCGTGCTTGTGCGCAGGCTGGACCACTTCCCTCCATGCACGCCTAGCAGGGGGTGAAGTGAAAGAAGCTGGATGAAGCAGAGACAGAGGGGGTCAGAGGTCAGTCATGCAGCACAATAAAGAAGGACTGTGTTCTTACTTATCTTTTTCATTGGGCGACCCCTCTGATTTTAGCCTTTATTACATTGTAATAGTGATGTAATCACCTCAGAGTCTTCAGTTCAGGATGATAATAGTGTATTGAATTTGGTTTAAACGGTGGACAATCAGCTGTCGTCACGTTCGAGTGTTTCGTGAAAATGTGTCAGTCACCAAGAACGAGGAAAAACCCCACAAACAAAAGGGACTTTGTCCATTTCTTATATAGAGTTACAACAATATGTGTCACCCTTTTGAAAGGTGTCTTAAATGACGTACCCCCCCCCTTCCCGTCTCCCCCCTTCGGCCTTTCAGAGCGTCCCCTTCCTGGGACAGTTTGGAGTAAAACAGCGTCCAGGCGGGACTAAGTTGGGCGACAGGTGCACTGCTTTATTTTAAGAACCCCGTGATGCACCTTGTTCTGTAGTTCAAGAGCCCCCTCCTCCGCCATTAAACCTGGGCGGGGGGGGGGGGGGGGGGGTGTGTGCAAGGTTACCAGTAAGTGAACGGGCTTGGATTTAATCAAAGCGAGAAGATGCTTCTTTTTTTTTAAAAGCCACCTTCATTTTACTGTCTCCCATTATCAGCTAGTGCAAATTATTTAAATTTCAAGGGCCATTAATCAGTCTTCGTTTACAGCTGCACACAAAAAGGTCTGCTGACAGAGTGCGAGAGTCCTCTGCTTCATTTTTGCTTGACTTTTACTCCTGGTGATGACAAACATTCACAATGTGCACCGGACCGCAACGAATCTGACGCAGAATCGTCGTGGAGCAGCTCCGCGTTTTCCATTTTTTTTTTCAAACTAAAATGACGAATGTCACCGGCTGAAGGTCAGCTGTCGCTAATCAGCAGGAGCTGTGAGTCGTTTGTGCCACTTTTGTCGGGTTTGTGCGGTCCCTGCAGGCACGAGGAGGGATTCTCTCTGTTGCACTTCTCCTTCCACGTCCACGCGGCGTTCTTCTTCTTCTTCTTCTTCCAGATCTTACCGGTGATTTAAGATGAAGAACTTGGTGCCTGAGCCTTGAACCATCAGGCATCTTTTGAAAAATGTATTCAAACTCCTACTTTTGTGTTTCATTCGGTAAAAAGAAGGCCGGGGACTCATCACGAAATCACTAGTGGAGGCAAATGTTGGACCCGCCATAAATGACTGTTATTACTGAAACTTAATTCAACGTTGAATTAGTGGGTTTCATTTAAATTAATTCCAGCGAATGAATAGTGAGTTTTTGATTAGAACGCCTCACAAAAACACACACAATCATTAAAATCTTAATAAAGTTGCGATAAATTGTGTTCCACCAGTCCAGTGAACGAGAACTTTTCCACCAATGACGTCATCAACAGCTCGGTTCCATCCAGCAGCCACCAAACCAGGCCCACGGCACACATCTGGAGCCGAGAAACAGCTGGATTCAGAGAGTGTTTTTTTTTTTGCAGACCCTGCGCTGAGAATAAGGACGGCGTCACCACACACAGCATTGACCTTTTAAACTCTCCGACTGATTGATGGTCGACTGCTGAGCTCCACAACGTCCACTTGGTGCCTCGTTAGACTCCAGCCGCAGGGAACTGTGTACAAATACACACTTCCTCGTTCCTCCTTGTACGAAATGTGTTAATTCCCTCAATGGATCAAGGGCTGGAGCCAATTAGGCGAAGTCATTGCTGCTGTTGGACATGGTGGGCTTTTCTTCAAGATGAGAACAAGAGGTCCTTCCTCCTGAATGCGGCATCGTGAGATGTCCGTTCTTCTGTAAACTCAACGTTGAAGGCCGCCAATGATGAAAAATAAACCCTAAACCTCAACGTGCCAAAACGTTGCCGCAGATGAGAGACACAGGTTTGCTAAAGAAAGTGCACATCTGCCCGGCCCTTGACTAGAATGACTCTATAATTGCACCAACCACGGAAGCCGTCATTTCAAAAGCGGACCGATGAGCAACGAGAACTGGTTTTTGTGAAGAAAATCATTTTCCCAGTTTTCCGTTGAATATCCCAATCAGTGCTGATGGCAGAAGTGTCCGTGATGAGCTGTGATCGCCTCTCTCACGCTGTTTTAACAACATCTAACCCGCTCTGTGACGTGTGTGCGGCGCCTTCTCCCCCCCACCCCCGGTGGATCCTCGCCATCTCACATGTGATCTGGCACGGCTCAAGCCGAATGAGCTTTTTCCCAGTTTGGGCCCGGAACCACCTGAGTGTCTCGGCCCAGTGGATCAACACCAATAAGACAAAACTCATTTTCTCCGGCCGTTGGAACCAAAACTAAAGGTTCTCGGCCCTCTTGAAGTTCGACTCCATTGTTCACAAGCGACTGGCGTTTCACTCGAGATGCTGCTAAAGGTTAGCGACGGGTCCTCAGCGACAGTCGTGATGGCTTTCAGCTAATTTTTATACATTTTGACACTAATGAAATAAAAGTATTCTGTTCATCCATTTTGTGTAAGAAAATGTTCTGTCAGGCCTCGCTGAGAGCAGGTGGAGCATCTTGAGTAAACTGGGCATCGTTAAAGTTTGCCTTTCAGTCACAGCGAGCCGGATTTAAAAAATAGGCTGCGGCCATTTTGAATAATTGAAAAAAAAATAATACATGCAGACTTTGCGCCTCAGAAGATGACAAAAATGCTCATTAAGCCCCTCGGCCTCCCCAACGCGTAACAGCTGTCAACTCTCTCTCCTTAAGGGCCACGGCCATGGAAACGCATCCATGGACGGGGGTCCTCTTCACCGGCCTACTGCACAGCTGAACCCCCCCCCCCACAAAAGATACTGCTCAAATTAAGCTCCTCGGTGAAGTTATACAGCCTGAAAATCTCAATCAAAGTGATCCTGATAAAATGGACACAAAATGACAAAATTAGAGTAACAGCACGAGTTTAATTCATGCATTTCTTTAAATAACTACATTCAGTCACAGAATTAATGAAATATCATTTTATTGTTGGATTTGTCCCAGAAAAAGATTGTTGTGTGCTGCACATTCTTCACGATTCGGAGGAATTTGCATGTCTTAAAAAAGGATCATAAAAAAGCAATTTGACGGCAAAGAAAGTCGACTGCAGAGAAAGTTCTTAGAAGAAGGCTGTGCTTCCATCGGGGGGGGGGGGGGCTCTGTGCGTCACGTGGCGCTGATCGGCGGGCGCCGTGGCGGATCAGTCCTCCTTTAATCCAGGTTCTTCAGCAATTTACAAAACAAACAGGGAGGCGGCGCCCCGCCGGGTCTGAGCGCCGACATTCATCCCAGCTCATGTTTGCAAAAGGCTTTGATTTATTTAAATATATATTAAATATGTAAAGGAGAAATTAACGGCAGATGCGACTTGGACTATTAAAAGGTTCATTATGATTTGTGAGAGAGATTCACTCTGATGTTTTTATACGCCGTCATCTGAGAGGACGCCATGAAGGTGAATCAACTCCTCCACTCCATCACTCGCCATCTGACATATCAACATGATGCACTATTTTATTACATTTTCAGAAATTCCAGTTTTACACAGCTTTCGGTTGCCTTTTTAGTTCATTCATTAAGTAATAAAAATACCATAAACCAGCAAAATCTGAAGTATCTGAACAAATGACTCCATTAAAGTCCTCATTAAGGAAACTTCAGAGCGTGAGAACTACTGAAGGCAGATTTTGGGCTCAAAATGGAAAGAAAAAATGGTTTTACAGCAGGCGGAATGGAAAAATCTATTCAGTGAAATGACATGTTTACACTACAGGTGAGTAGAGTACGACAATAACTAAGAGATAGAAACACCTGCATTAACAGTAAGGTTCACATTACGCAGAGAAGGCACTAAATGGTGAGTTTTCTGAGAGAGTTTCTTAAAAGTTGACCAGTAGATGTTGTTGTTCCCGTGCTTTTAAAAGATAACGTTCATTGGCACAGAGAAGGTCCCTGGCAACAGAAGGCTGGTCAGCAACAGATGATCAGAAGCCACTGACATCTCCAACCAACCATCTCGCGATTCCTCAAACTCAGGAGACGTTTCGTGTCTCTGCTGACTGTGGATTTTAAATATTGAAATAACTGAGGCGGAAAAAAGCCGCAGACTGGAGACGTGTCTCGGTGATGGAGGGGGGGGGGGGCTGGTTAATCCTCCGCCCCGCCGACAGGGTCTCTCCGGATACCCATCTCCGGGTGGTGAGAGGTCGCTGCAGGTGGAGGACTCCTCTCCTCCGTAATCTCCCGTATCTGATGCGGAAGCAGACAGGCGAGAGGACGTCTGTTCGCTGCACCTCAGACTGTCGGGTCGATGGCTGAGCTTTCACAGGAGAGGATTACCAGGGGGGGGGGGGGGGGGGGGGGCACGGGACCGGCACGTCAGAGCGGTTGCACTATGCTCCTTTTTTGGGGGGGGGCTCGGCGGTGATATGAACACCCCTCCAGTGGATGTTTGGGTTGTTTTTCTTTGTTTTTAGTTTTCATGGGAAAGAAATCCCCAAACTTCATGTAAACGGTTCAAAGTAACAAAAAGCTATTTGAAGAAATTAAAATACAGCACATACAAAGGGATGTTTTTATGATGGCGGAAACACATTCGTCTCCTCCTCCGTCCTCGTGACTTGACTTCAGGTGAATCAGAGTGGACGTGATGACTGTGGATCATCATGATTGACGTCCTGATGATCCCATTGAAGACCACGCTCGTGGGCCCACATCTGGCATTAGAAGTGCTCCTTTTGGAGATCCACGATCTTCATCTCGGGCCGGATGAAGTGTCACCCGAGGGTCCTCCTGTCATCTAAAAACAAAGAACAAACGGCCCGTGAGAAACTAGAGGCTAGAACCGGTTGGTTGTGTTCTGCTGGCAGCTAATCGACGCACACCTGGTGTTGTGTTCAAGTGCGACGATACCGGCTCCGTAACTGGGCCGCTACAACCTACTGGTTTTTATCGTTATGTTCGTTTAAATGCAGCCTCCATGCGGTTCAGCAGCGATCGGGGGGGGGGGGTAAACCTTTTCGAGAGTTACTGGAAACCGTTGAATTAAATGAACTTCAGTGCACATGAACGATAATTCCTATATCCATTAATTTGTTATTCTGAATAATTACTTTGAAGCAACAGACTGTAGAGTATTGGGTTTTTCGACAAAGTCTGTGAGCCGCATTGTATTTTTTACTGAAAAGTGAGAGAGCAGAATGGCTCCGTGTGCAGGAGAACTTTAGACTTGATGAAACCAGGAGACGAAGCCTCAGAAGCTCTGTGGCCATTTGGAGCTGAACACAGTGAAGGAGAAGCAGAAGAGATCCAATGAACCGATGAACAGAGCGAACATGACGAATGACACCTGAGAGTCATAGTAAAAGGGCAACGAGTTCTCCCCCCACATCTCTGTGACACATCTGGATCCAGATGTTCTGCTTCCTGCTACAAGAAGAAATGAAGTCTTCTTGTTCATTTCGGAGTTATCTAAAGTACAGATTAGCGCCAGGAACCGTGGTTTCTTTTGCAATGCTGTGACACCCCCCCCCCCCGAAAAAAACACAGGGACCGACAATAAGAGACATGATCTCTTCCCTCAACTGCGTTCAAAGTGCCCCCCCCCCCAGCTCAGAAAGTCCAGATGCTGCATGTCGCATTGTCGAATGGACGTTGCTGTCTCTTCTGCATCACCTGAATCTCATTCAATTGGCTCAGTCCCAGCTGCTGCCCCCCCCTCCCCCCCCCCCCCCCCCCCCCCCCATACACACACCTCTGGTGCCCCCAGTCTGTTTAGAGAGCGGTGCTTTCAGTCACGTCATGTTTTGGTGCACGATGCAAA